>NW_024583321.1:5445-26725 GCF_018398535.1 Haplochromis burtoni | reverse complement strand
TAACACCAAAAAATTTAACACTTTTGAATTTGCTGTGTAATCCCTTACTTCACTCGTTACTTGAAAAAAGTAATCGAATTACAGTAACGCATTACGTTACTGCCCATCTCGGGACATGACAGAGCTAAAAGACAGAGAGCGATAAAGAGACAGAGAGAGATAGCACGAGGCGCAGAGAGACAGAAGCCCCAGATAATCATACAGAGACATGACTGGGGAAACAGGTGGCGTGGGCCAGAATGGAGAATTCCAACGCCAAAAATAGTGAGCAAGTGAGTCCAAAAACAAAGTAAGAAAATAAGTCCTGAGGATTGACTGCATGCTTCACAGGGGACTGACGGAAGTGATGGGACAGTTAAGGTGGCTTAAGTGGAGGCTAGCATCAGCAGAAGCAACAAAACTTGGGTGGCTTGGCTGGGGACTGACAACTGCTTGGGTGGAGCAGGACAGGGCAGACTAGGACCAGACACTGCAGAGACAGATCAGGACCAAATGGCGCAGAGACCTCTAGCTGAGATTGAGCAGGACCAGATGGTGGGAGGACCTCTGGCTAAGACTGATGATCTGCCTGGGGCTGCACAGGGTATGCAGCAGGCCCAGGTGACTCAGGATGAGCTGGCTCAGGGGAGAAAAACAGTCTTTACATGTGCAGCCAAGGGGTCACAAAAGCCTTTAGAAGTCCAAGAGAAAGCAACATTCTAATTTATTTTAGGTTCCAAAATTAAATAAAGTTTGAAGTTTGTAATGCTCAAAGTGTTTGTAAGGAAGAAAGAGAATTGTATTGATTGAAGTGATTGTTGATTGAGCATTAAACACCAAGTGTTGTTCTTCCTTCAGCCCGAAGATCAAAGAGTTGGGGTTTTTAACATAAGCTTGTTGTCTTGAATCTGAGTTTTGATCTGTGTGTTTCCTGTTTTATTTTGATAGTCCTTGCCCTAGATCAGTGTGTCTGGTTTTGCTTCTCCTTGTCTCATTATGTATGATAAGTCCCAGCTGTGTTTCCACCTGTTCCCAATCCTCTCATTATCCAGCCTGTGTATTATAGTCCTCAGTCTTCCCCTGCTTGTTTTTGTGTCATTAACCTTCATGTGGCCTCTCTGATGTGTGTTTTCCTCTGTGCTTCCTAGTTCTTTGTTCTTAGTTTTGTTTCCCTATTCTTAGGTTTTTGGTTTGAGTTTCCAGTTTCTTGTTTTTGGCTTAGTTTTGTATTAGTATGGACTTTGTTCCCAGCAATAAAGGTGCCACTTTGAGTTTAATTCCTCTCTGTGTATGAGTCCTGTGCTTGGATTCTACTTCCTGCCTGCCACACAGCGTAAACATAACAATAGGATTAAGACAAAGCTGGAAACTTGGACCCTGTGCAGCTGGTTAGAAAGATTACGTAAAGTACCCTCTGAAGGTACTTTAGGTAGAAGATAGTCCGTAGTGTGGATGCAGCACTACGGACAACCCCTACTCCGACCATCACCGAAATCAGCCAGCTGATCTACAGCATGGCATAGCAGTGATCAATGAGATGCTTTGCTACAAGATGAACAGCTACAAGGAATAGTACCCTCAATGGATAAGGAGACTAGATGCCAAGATCAAGGTAGCACGGAGGGAAGTTAGCCAAGTATTGGACCTGCAGAAAGGTTCAATGAAGAAGGCGCCTAGGAGGTACATCAGAGAGCTTAAAGGCAGGAGAACATGCCTAGAGTGAATGAGACATTGATTCACTTATCCACACCACAAGGATATAGAGCAACAACATTGGAATGTCATTCCGAGTGAAGAAGTGTAGTTGTATGGTAACAAAGAGAGGGAAAGTAGTCAGAAGTAAGGGGACTGCACTACCAGAAGGCAACATTGCAGACATCAAGGACAGCTACCAGTACCTGTGTCATTGCTGGGATGGCCAGTGTGCTTAAGGAGCGGACCTAAAAGTAGGAAACACAAGGGGCAGACCTGAAGCTAAAGAAAAAGCAAGAATTTTATTCTTGCTGTTAGAAAAACATAGAAACAAAATGGCAATGGTGAAAACTAAATTACAACCTAAACTGGGAAAGCTAAAGCTAGACATATAAATGTAAAATATAAATGGGAACACGAGCATGAACCTAAGTAAACCGGGACTTGAGATGACATGAATTCCAGGAACATGAGGTGAGGTAAACAGACGACCTGACAATGAACAGAGGGAGAAAAAAAAACTTAAATACACATGAGAGTAATGAGGGAAGTGCAAACACCTGGGGGAACACATGACGCCAAAGGGGAAAGAAAACTAAACACACTAACCATGAAAAATGGGACGCTTCAATAAAAAACAGGAAACAAGTTAAACATAGAGGACAAGACAGACTACACAGAGAACAGACAAAGACTCAAAACTAAAAGGACTTTGATGATATCATAGATTAGACTAAACCTTAACTAAAAATAATGCAATAAATTAACATATTCAAATATAACCTAAGAAATAAAAAAAATAAAAAAACTCAGAATGCTGGATCGTAAAAACCCAAATCCCTGACAACCTGGGAATCTCACAGGGAAATGTGAATAACGAAGAGGCCGCTAATAAAGCTACAACCACCAAATACCTGCAAGGCAAGTCCTGATGAGTCAACTGAATGGCAAGAACAAGATCTGGGCTATCAACACCTATTACCCTGTACTGTAAGCTAAGTGAACGGAAGTAGGCTGAATACTAGTGAGCGCTTAGTGAATACCTCAGCAACAGAAACCCAAGAAAGAAAGGAGCAATAGGAGGAAGCATCATGGAAGGACATGCCCCTGCATGGTATATACCACTGGCAGATAGAGAAAGTGGCTGACATCCAGAAATCCTACCAGTGGATGAATAAAGCTGGATGGAAAGACAGCACAGAGGAAATAACCATGGCACCATAGGCTTAAGCTCTAAGTACAAGATTCATAGAGGCAGGGGTCTACCACACCAGGCAAGATGCCAGGTGCAGGCTGTGTAAAGATGCCCTTGAGATAATCCGACACATAACAGCAGGGTGCAAGATGCTAGCAGGCAAGGCATACTTGTAATGCCATAGCCAAGTTGCTGGCATAGTATACAAAAACATCTGGCCTGGAAGTCCCATGTTAAAAATGGAAAGGGTGGCCAAGAATGACCGAGGTAAGATCCTGTGGGACTTCCAGATACAGACAGACAAACTGGTGATGGCTAACCAACCGGACATAGTGGTGGTAGACAAGCAGAGGAAGATGGCAGTAGTGCTAGATGAAGTTATACCAAACGACAGTCGGGAAGTACCAAGGGCTCAGAAAAGAACTGAGAGAAGAACTCGAGAGGACGTGGAGGTTGAAGGTAATAGTGGCTACAGAGGTAATCGGAGCACTCAGTGTAGTGACCCCCAAGCTAGGCAAGTGGCTCCAGTAGATCCCAGGAACAACATCTCTGTTCAGAAGAGTGCGGTCCTAGGAACAGCAAAGTTACTGTGCAGGACAAGGTCTCTGGAAGAGGACCCAAGCTTGAAGGATAGACTGCCTGCAGGGGTGAGAGGGCAATTAATTTACAGTATATATATATATATATATATATATATTCGCTACCAGTCAAAAGTTTAGACACATCTTCTCAATTGATGTCTTTTCTTTATTTTCATGACTATTTACATTGTAGATTCCTACTGAGGGCATCAAAACTATGGGTGAAAATATATGGAATTGTGTAGTAAACAAAAAAGTGTGAAATTATTTAAATATATATTTTAGATTCTTCAAAATAACCACCCTTTACTTTGTTTACTGTTTTGCACTCTCTTGGTGTTCTCTCAATGAGCTTTCAGTCACCTGAAATGCTTTTTAAACAGTCTTGAACGAGTTCCCAAACATGCTCAGCACTTGTTGGTCCTTTTGCCTTCACTATGCGGTCGATCTCATCCCAAATCATCTTGATTCGGTTTAGGTCAGGTGACTGTGGAGGCCAGGCCATTTGGTCAGAGAAGTCCATCTCCTCCTTCCTGGTGTTTCTTGGCCCAAACAAATCTCTTCTGCTTGTTGCTTTTCCTTAGTAGCTATTTGCTTTCTTAGGAGCTATTTGACCATAGATGCCTGATTTATCCAGTCTCCTCTGAACAGCTGTTGTTGGGGCGGTTCTCATGTGAGCCAATTTCGTTTTAGTGCCGATGGTTTTTGTGACTGCGCTCGGGGATGCATTTAAAGTTATAGCAATTTTCCAGACTGATTGACCTTCAGTTCTTAAAGTAATAATGGACTGTCGTTTCTATTTATTTATGTCATGGTCCTGGGCCATGTTGGCCCAGTGTTCTTGGTTTTCTTGTATGTTTGTATTTTGTTCCTTATTTAGGCCATGTTTTCTGAGTTGCCCTGTTGTGTTGTTCCCTAAGTGTTTTCCCTTCATGGCTTTTACCCCCTGTGTGCCCTCTGTGTATTTATGAGCCCTCGTCTCCCTTTGTGGTTGTTTCATGTTTCCCCAGCCCGTTATGTCTGTGTTTTCCCCGTGCTCTCTCTCCTCCTGTCTGAACCTCTGTGCACTTCCTGTTTACTTTGTGACTCTCACGCCTGTACATGTCATGTTCAGTTCACCCCGCCCTGTCTCTTATGATTATCAGTGTCACCTGTGTTCCCCGTGTGTCCCCTCTGTGTCTCTCGGTTCTTAGAGTCCTCTGCCTTATAGGTTATGTCTCTGTGTTTCTTAGTTGCTGTCTCCACTGTGTCAAGTTCGCGTCTCTGTGTGATACTTCCTGCTTTACTTTGATGGTCCGTGTCTCATGTGAATGCGTCCTGCTTTGCTTGTCTCGTCAGTCCTGATTTCTCCCAGCTGTGCCCTCCTTCTGTGTCTCATTCCCCTCGTTACTTCCCAGTGTATTTAAACCCTGTGTTTCTCTGAGTCAGTGTCGCGTCGTCCCTCATGCTGTGTGGATCTCCCTGTGTCTCTCTGTGAGTTTTTAGTTTGTGGTTTCCCAGTTTAGTTTAGTTTGTATGTTTGTTCTACCGGCATGTGTTTTGAGTTCATTCCCTCGAGTCTGTGAGTCCTGCATTTTGGGTCCAACTCCTGCCTGCCGCACAGCGATTCATGACAATTTAGGTGATTTAGGTTCTTGCCATAATATGAATTCTAACAGTTATCAGGTAGGGCTGCCAGCTGACTAGTGAACTGAGTGCTCAATATGCTCAAGACATTCATGTTTTGCAATTTTCAGTAGGGTCATGGTTTAAACACTGCTAACAAATTCACACAACAGAAAAAGGACCGAACTCAAAAACAGTATGTCCTCAGTGCAGGTTGACATTCAGAAAAATCAAATGCCTCAGATTGGCTGGTTTGATTTGGTTTCTCTTTTTAGTTAGTGTCTGCTTCTTTAAACTCAAGCCAGGTGCTGCATCGTTTATGGGTGTCAGTCACATTTATGTGTTTTTGCAATGCACTTGCACTCTCCTCTTCACCGTTGTCTACCGTCTCACTCAGTGACTGAGGGGTAGTGATGTGAGGAGCAATCCTGAAATACCGATACTTCCAATACCAGTATTTCATGTTGCAGGATCAATTCCTGCTCTATTCCATTTTGTTTTTAATCATAAATATGACATACAGACAAAAATAATAATAAAGTACTAAATAATTAAATATTAGCTATTAATTCTGTTGTCTTTCAAAGGAGAAACATCAAACTGAAATGTTTGTAAAGTCCCTTTATTGAGTTTCTCCTCACAAGTGGGTGTGAAACATATTCAAAGTAAAACAAGCAAGCAAGCAAAAAACTTCCACAACCAACTCTGAAGTGAAACAGTGGCATTAACACTGAATTTTAGAGCAAAGGAAAACATGAACATTCCTCAGTACTTGTTAGCCCATTAACACGGGTGAATGAAAACATTTTGGGTGTAACCCACAGGTGTTACATCACTGCCCACCTTTCTGTTATAATTGTTTGAGTCTCATGCCAGCATGTTCGTTCTTCTACAGGAAGCTGATGACTCTCACGAGATATCTTATCAAGTGGTGATAGGAGATTAGGGTTGGCTCAACAGCTGAATTATCAGAGCAGATCTGACTAAGCAGGGTTTCTGTTTAGTAACAGGCTCATTACATTGAACAAAAACATAGAAATTCTTCTCAAATCAAAAGTAAAAGCTGTTGTGCAGTTTACTTCCTGCATAGTGATCTAGCCACATTGAAGGTTTTCTGAATCTCTACAACATTAACTCACAATATCTGAATCAAATGATGAGTAAATACTGTTATACTGTTGTGGGGACGTAACAACAGTATAAAACAATAATTCCATGAAATATACGATGCACATAACAACATTTACAACATCCTTTGCCCTATTTTGCTTTCTTATTTGAATGGAGAAGGAGAACATGGACAGTCTCAGCAGTCTCTCTATAATCTTTTATCTTTAGTATCTTTACTTCAGAACATTGAAAACAGCAAAGGGCTAGAGGTGGGGTATCCATTTCTATTTTTATAGAAAAACGTCCTGTTAAGGTCCCTGAGTTTGTTCCCAGTGTTTTGTGTTTTTTGGGATTTTTGAATCTTTGTTGTATTGTGTTTTGAGAAGTGAGTTATTTTTCTTGTTCTTAGTCTTAGTTCTTCTTTGGATCTGCCTCCAAACTGTCAAAGGTAAATGTACTCACGTGAGCAGGATTTCCGAGATACTTATGCGAGCTGGAGGCCATCACTCGATCAAGCAACAGAATCACATTTTCTGCAAAAAGTAAAGATGGGATTCTGAGACTACATAAGTGAAAGCCTTCTGCCACTTTACTACACCTAGAAATTCTGTCCATAAAAATCATGAACAGAATCAGTGACAAAGGGCAGCTCTGGCGGAGTCTGACACCTACTGGAAACGAGTCCGCCTAAAAGAGTCTGCCCAGGGGACCAATGGAATATTATCGGTCATGAATTGGTACATTCCTCAGAGTATATATCTCTTACAGGAAAAGTAAATTGACACTGATACATTTCAACATGTGGCTTCCCTCTGTGTGCCTGATACACATGTGAGAGTAACTCCTAAGAAACCACCACCATTACCTAATTTATGGTGAACACAGGCAATGGCGATAATGAGTCTATCAACAATAATCAAAATATATGATACCTAGTTTTTTGCACATACAGAATTTCCATAAATACATGCATCCAACAACAGCCCCACATGAATATATCTAAATATCTGAAGATAGAACAAGGAGAGTGTGTGAATGATGGATAGAAAGCACTGAATAAGGCAAGTTATATGGATGCTTTGAGTGCTCAGAGTAGAAAATCACAATGCAAGAACCAGCCCATTTACCATTAACAAATTGGCTTTTCTTCATCTGATCCCTTCTACATCCAGAATCAAATTTAAAATCCTTCTCCTCACTTGGAATGTTTTGAATGATTAGGCCTCATCTTCTCTTGAACATATCATAGTACTGTATCACCTAAATAGAGGACTTTGCTCTCAGATTGGTAAATTGTAAATGGACTCCCATTGCACACTTCAAGTGCTTTATACAACTTACCTAATTCACCCAGTCATACAAGCACCTTTTTCTGTGCTTTCTATCTAACATTCACACATATTCATACTGTGATAGGTGCACTGGAGAGAAACTTGGGGTAAGTAGAAGACGGGACTCGAACCACCACCCTCTACCTCCTGAGCTTACTCACTCACCCCCATTGCTTACTTGTTGTTATTAGGATATTTAAGTAGTACTTAAAATACCTTACAATAGAAAGCGCCTTAATGCCACTGTTGTTTTGATGTGGTGCCATATAGATAAAATTGAATTGAATTGAGTCTTAGACCATAGAACAATTGGACACTTTGTACTGAAAATTTTAGTTTTATTGAATTAGTTCCAGTTTACAAAGGTTAACAAGCTTTCATTGCCTCCTTTGACAGAAGTCCAAGAAAAAATATCAGATCATTCTTCTCATCTGTGTGTTAAGTCAAATGAAATTTATTAAAGAAAACACCATAGATTCACATTTGTAGCTGTATTAGATCATCTACCTCTTCAAGATAGTGATTCGCTCAATGCTCTATTTTTACATATATGCAAAAAAAATAATAATTTCCAAGCACTTCAATTTATACATTATTCTGGTCTTTGAGTATTGTGTTTACCACCTTCATTAGTTTTTCAACCTGATCAGGACCTGATTTGTTGTTCTCAAAGAGAACACACCTGTTTCCACACTTTTCAACCATTTTCTTCAGATCAGGTTGGCAAGAATGAAGAAAATCCTCCAAGCCCATTCCTGCCTGCTGCAAGTCGTTTCCTCGGGTGAACAGGATGATTGTTCGTCCTCTAACTTCCCTCCCAAAAGCTTTTTCTAACTTTTCCATTATGTCTCTCTCATCATCTGTAAATCTGCTCACATGCATCACAAGTACATACACACATGGTCCTGACTCCCAGAGTTGTTTGCACCTTTTCACATGTTTGTCCCTAACTGATGGAGCAATGTCATCATCAAACATATCTGGGGTATCAATCACATTTACGTCTACACCACTGATCTCAGTTTGTACATTCTGGCAATTTGTGGTGACGGCCGTTGAACTGGGTCTAGAAACAAAGTGTTTCTGTCCAAGGATGGTGTTCCCACTGGCACTCTTTCCAGTCCCAGCCATTCCCAGAAGAACAAGGTTCACTGTGGTGCCAGTGTGTCTTCCTGCATAGATGTATACCAATAATAATGTAAGTGAAAACTTACTATGCTACATTAAAAAAAGAATCAATTAAAAGTGAATGAAATAATTTAAGATTGAGTCTTGTACAGTACTATTAAAACACAAAAGAATGTGGTTACCATTAGTGAATCTTTATTGCATTATTTTTCAAGTACTCTTTGCTTCAGAAATCATATGAACAATGCTGCTTGACTGAAAAACCCACTAGTATGTGCTTTATATAGCAGTTCAAAGAGATAGTGGTTTACCTGTCTTTGCCTCATCAGTGTGTGGTCTTGTTATACATTGTAATCCCACGCACTTCATCAGGAAGCTGGTTGTTGTGTCATAAAAAGTTATAATCATAATAATATGCAAACATTTCGGAGTATCTCTATGAGCTACATTTGCAAAATATTTCATAGCATATATGTACCCCATGAAAAGAGACTTGATTTACATGCTAAAGCTAAATCAAAAGTGCTCGACTTTTAGCTTTACCTCATATTGTCTGCCGCCGGTTGTCTGTCTTTAGTCTCGTTGCTTCCGTCTTGCCATTTGCTGAAAAAGTTTCCCATGATGCAGGATTTGAACGAATAACCTGCAGGTTCAAATGTCAATGCCAGCACAACTCTTCACTTTTGTTTAAGTATACTCATTTAACAAATTAGTATATCTCCGTTAAATAAATACATTTTTCTGATACTCTTAGACACTCTTGATTAGAAATTATTTTTTATTGCTACAAAGCAAATACATGTAGAAGCACAACTTACAGTGAGTGGAAGTTGTTCGGTCTGTTGAAGCATAACTCTGTGTGACACTGTCTAAAGCCTGCAGACTGCTGTTCTCTGACTGTATAATACTGCAGGAGGCGTGTCATCTGTTGAGCTATAAAAAGCAACATGTTTGTTGCAGTTTTAGCATTCATCTCTCACCTGTGCAGTGACAACAGTGAAGAGAAAACATGGCTTCATTTCCACCAGGTAAGACTTATTATTAATCATTGTGTCTTTAATTACTTTCCTTTGAAAAATATCAAAACTTCTCAGTTTCACTTTGGTTCTTGTAAAACTCTTGTGTACATGGGTTAAATCAAATTAGTCATTTGTGTTTCAGGTCCTGATTTGAGGATTGTGATGATTGGAAAAACTGGTGTGGGCAAGAGTGCTGTTGGGAACACCATCCTGGGATGTGAGCGTTTCAGATCTTGTCCTTTATCTGCATCAGTGACTGAGTTTTGTGAAAAAGGTGTGACACAGTGGGGTAACAGGGTGATTAGTGTTGTAGACACACCAGGGATCCTGGACACTTCAAAATCAGACGAGTTCATCAAAAGTGAAATCGTCAAATGTGTTGAAGTCTCCTGTCCCGGTCCTCACGTGTTCCTGTTGGTCATCCAAATCGGCCGATTCACAAGAGAAGAGAAAAACTCAGTGGAAGCCCTGCAGGAGCTGTTTGGCCAAGAGGCAAACAAGTACATGATTGTGCTCTTCACCCGTGGTGGTGATCTTGGAAGCATGACCATACAGCAGTATGTACGTGATGCTGAGCCAGGGCTTAAACGCATCATCCAAAGCTGTGGAAAAAGGTACCACGTCTTTGACAACACCAGCAGCGACAGAAGGCAGGTGGTGGAGTTGGTCAAGAAGATCGACAAAATGATGTCAGTAAATAAGGGCACCCACTACACAGACGCCATGTTTAAAGAGGTGGAGGAAGCACGCAAAAAGGGAGTAACACTGCAGCAGTACAAGTTCACTGAGCCATTGTGCAAACGTATCAAACTTTTTCGCATCATTCTTGGGAAAGATTAAAGTGTTGTTATTCTACTGTAATTATTCTATTCTGAATAGGACAGCTTTTATACCTACATGAAATATACAGTTTGTTCATGATCGTACACACAGTGTGCAGGATCAATATATGTTGATTTCCCATAAAGAAATAATAAAGTAAAATATTTTTATGTGACTTTATCTTTTGACTTTGAAGAAGAAAGTATTTGAACGTGAAATAGTGAGCATATAATCATTGTTTTATAATAATCATAACATAAGCTATGCTATTAAAGTATTTATTGTCTCTGTTGCATCTATTCTGATTTGTATATGGGCATCAAATCATGGTGGTTATGTATATATCATACATTTGGGAGACACAAGATAAATTTAGTCAATTAAATATTTTGTGTTAATTCGAGCTGTGAATTGTTTTCTGTTTTAAACAATGATGACTTCAGTTTCTATAACGGTGGCACTCTGCCTCTGTTTCACTCTTTTGTACCACCTTTAGAAGTCAGTCCAGCAACAGGCATTTGAAAGGCAAGCAAGACCAGGTACTTTTCTTTTTAAAAAGCTGTTTAATGAAACTTTGAATTAACATGGCAAGACTCGGTCGAAAGACTGTGTTGCCTCCAGCTTATCCAACTCCCGAACTACGTAATTACAGCGTGGCAGAAGCCCAAAATACCAAAAAGCGCACTAGAATTTCGCACTTCTATATTCTACCCTTTAACACAACAGTATTTGGAAATTAACTGGAAATTACACACTTATCAACAAAAATCTATATTTCCTTTTTTAAACCAATTAAACCAGCCTTTAATTGGCTCTTACAGTCTCTAATGAGAAGTTTTACTTTGGGTCTATTCTATGGCTGTTTGTATTAAAACATTATGAAAGTTTCCCTTAATCTGAATCTGATTTGACAATTATTCATTTAAAGCTTCAAGCTTCATAAAAACTAATAATCACTCCACTTTCATCAGTTATTTCTGATTCTGAGATGACAATGTCAGAGTCAGATGTTCAGCTGCTTCATTCATTGTTATGTTTTGCCTGTATGAATGACAGAAAATTAGATGACTGGTATTGACAGGTTTCTAGGTTTCAGCATCATGAATCATTTCTCCAAGACAATTCACTTTATCACCCTGCCCAAGTGCCCATCCGCCTTGTAGATGGCTCAGCTAATGATGGACCGCTGAGAAAAAGGATAAGAATAACTTTATTGATTCCAAAGCAAAATTCACAAAATTTTATCTGAATTAAGAAGCAGAAAGTTAGCTGCCATCCAGGTCTTTATGTCTTTAAGACATTCCTGCAGTTTAACTCATTGGTGTGTGTTATCTGACTCTCCATTTACATGAACAAACTGGAGTCTATTAGATAGATATGATACAAACCACTGCAGTGCAGTACCTGTAATACCTACAGCATGTTCTAATCGCTCTAATAGGATATTATGGTCGACAGTATCGAACGCTGCACTGAGGTCTAGCAGGACAAGCACAGAGATGAGTCCACTGTCAGAGGCCATAAGAAGATCATTTGTAACCTTCACTAAAGCTGTTTCTGTGCTGTGATGAGCTCTGAAACCTGTTAAGGAATAAACATATATTCTTTGTGCTTATTTTCTGAGTATATTGTTTTATGTATTTTAATATTGAAGGCTTGTAAAGCAAGGCCACTTTTGACTCACAAAAGAATGAAAAACAGGAAGTTACTGTAGAGCTGTACAAGCATATAAATAAAACAGGAAACCAGACAGAAAAAACAGGAACTAGTAACATATAAGGAGTTGTTTGTATCGAGGCTGTGTGTGACGTGTAAAGTACCAAAATAACACCTATATGAGACACATTTTTAGCTTCTAATGTTGGAGATTCTGCAACTGGCTTTGGGCTGTGCAGGGCTCTCTCTTCCGGAAGATGATTGAATGAAGAATTCTAAGTGTTTTACCACTCCTGAGTCGGGTTTTCTCTGTTCTATCATGGGGATCAAAGAATCGGGTTTAATAAACCTGACTGCAACTCTTCAAATAAGCCATTCCTCCGCAGATGATCTGTTTGCTGTTTGACAACTACTCTTTCAAGGATTTTTGAGACAAAAGGAAGGTTGGAGATTGGCCTATAATCAGCTAAGACAGCTGGGTCTGGAGATGGCTGTTTAAGTTATAACCACTGCCAGCTCGAAAGCCTGTGATGCATAGACAAATAATAGAGATAGAGTGATCATATTTGAGATTGAAGCATTAATGAATAGTAGGACGTTTTAAAGCAGTCTTGTAGGAATGGGGTCATGCAGGGCTTTTGTTTTCATGCACATTGTCTTCCACTGACAGAAAAGATGAGATAATGGCGATGAAATGGATTCCTTTCAGTCAGCAACAAAAATCAACATACGTGTTCAAAACAAAACCCATAAAAAACCATCTGATAATAACAAACAAAACCAAAATCCAGTCTAACTTGTGCAAATGTTTTACTAAATTCAGACTATTGAATTCCTGAAATATTCATGTTTCTAATGTTGTCCATAGTTACTGTCACATGGCTACCTTCAGTTTGCTCAGTTTGGATGTACTGATAGAGAAGTAAAAAGTGAAATAAAGATTAAAAGATGAAGACTATTCGAAAGAGTGACACAAGAGAACTATGACACACCACATTTTGGTACATAAAAAAGTATGAAAAGGCATGGAAGAAGGAGAGAAGGAAACTCCTGACACGACTTATATGCAGTCTAAGGCAAAATAAGACGGCCCAACATAGGAAAGCTGGCGTCCACATATGTGGACATCACGTTTTGGGTTGTCTAGACCAAACTACTAAATTTTGCTCTACAAGGGCCTGATATCAGCTTATGAGGACATTATACTGTTCAAACAGCAAAAGAGAATTAGCAAAGAGAAACAGAAAATGCATGCCATGAAAGAGTTTGGGTTATTGGACCCAGTTCTTTTTATTCTTTTATTAGACAGAGAAGACGCAGAGTCAGAGTGGTCAATGCATTTATAATCATTTTATTCAATCATCTTCCGGAAGAGAGTTGTGCACAGCGCTAAGTCACTTGCAGATCTGAAGCACTAGAAGCCTATGACCTGTATGATAGTCAGGTCCCTCCCGTGTTATTTTGGTACTCACGTCATACACAGTTTAGATCAAAAGAACTTCTGCGCTACACTCTGCCCTTACTTGATATGTGTATGTTTGTGTTGCTGGTGGAGTGATTACGTGTGCTACCCTCTGCCTAGTTCCGCTTTTTCTGTCTGCATCTGTTTCCTGTTCTTAATATACAGCCTCTGCTAGTAGGCTAGCGACCTGTCCAAGGTGTACCCTGCCTCTCACTCTAAGATAACTGGGATAGGCTCCAGCCCCCGGTGCCCCTGAAGAGGATGGATGTTATGGATGCCATAGAACAGAAGAACACAAACATTTGTAAGGGCACAGAAAATTCCAAGATTTGAAACAGTGATGTTCAGTAAAGATTTGAGTAACTCCAGGGCCATTGGCTTCCATGTGCATTGTCTTCCACTGACAGAAAAGATAAGATAATGCCAATGAAATGGATTCCTTTCCGTCACCAAAAATCCATATGTGCGTTCAGAAGAAAAAAACAATCTGATAATAACAAATGGAAACCAAAATGCAGTCTAACTTATCTAAATGTTTTTACTGAAGTCACGCTATTGAATTCCTGAAATATTCCTGTTTCCCATGTTGCCCATAGTAACTGTCACATGGCTACCTTCAGTTAGGATGTACAGAGAAGTAGAAACTGAAATAAAGATTAAAAGAAGACGACTATCTGAAAGAGAGCAAGCATCATGAAGTGTCATCTTTCACACTTTTTCATAAGTTAATGATCCTTTGTATACATATTAAACATGAAGCTTTGCTTTTCTATGTCCTCCTCTTATGTGACTCGTAGAAGTCAAACAATTTCATCTTAGCAGATGATGTGTTGAATCTTTTCTGTGCGTTGATGTTTCAGTAAATCACCTGCAAATGTAACTCGGAGTCTAACAGAAGTCACTTGGATGAGTGACGAAACGTTTCTGCCACTGAAAACGCACAGATGAACAGAATCCACCTTTTGGGGTAACTCAATCTGGTGAGGCCAGTGGCAGTCAGGAAATGATATCAGTTTTTACCTTAGATTAATTTTAAATTGTAAAACAACCATGTCAAGCTGGAAAGACTTGAATGATATGCATTGTAAAGAAAAATAACAAAGTTTAGCAAGAAATATCCCTAAGATTCCTGATTTCATTCAACTTGTTAAAAATAGACTTTTCAAAGAAAGAACTTCTCTTTGGGATCTACTTGACACAAAATGGACGTATTTATGTATTTATTTCATTTCTTTATACCGTGCCAAATCACAACAGCAGTTGCCTCAAGATGCTTTATTTTGAAAGCTAAAGATCCTACAGTCATATAAAGCCAATCAAAGAGTAATGTATGTAATGATGATGGTGTTTATACTTTGAATGTTATTGCCAGCTCAACTTTTTGACTCATGTTGTCATGTTTTCCCATCTGTGTATAACCTCCAAGTTACTCACATTTATCCGTTAACTTATGTGTGCGTGTGTGTGTGTGTGTGTGTGTATAAGATAATGTGTATATGATCAAATGAGATGAATTATTATGTATGCTGTAGAACACAAGGAGACAAACATTTATAAGTACACAGAGAATTCCACGATTTGAATCAGTGATGTTCAGTAGAGATTTGAGTGGCTTCTGTCTTCCATGACAGAAAATGTAGATAATGCCGATGAAATGGATTCCTTTCAGTCACTAACAAAAATCGATATGTGTGTTCAGAAGAAAAACAAATGTGATAATAACAAACAAAACCAACATCCAGTCTAACTTGTCTAAATGTTTTACTGACGTCAGGCCATTGAATTCCTGAAATATTCCTGTTTCTAACGTTGTCCATAGTTGCGGTCACATGGCTACCTTCAGTTTGGATGTACTGATAGAGAAATAGAAAGTGAAATAAAGGTTAAAAGACGAAGGCTATTCAAAAGAGAACAAGCCTAATCAACTATGACACACCACATTTTGGTAGATAACAAAACAAAGTTTGAAAAGGCATGGGAGAAAGAGAGAAGGTAAATCCTGTGTCATGTTATGATTTATTTTTGAAGATGATGAAGCATCATCTTTCACATTTTTTCATAATGATGTGACATGAGAAAAATGTGAAGCTGTGCAGTTTGATCAGTAAATAATAATAACATAGACATAGAGATCTTCATTTTGAAATTTGAAATGACAATGTCAGGTATGAGAGACGTGACATAATTGGATTGTAAAGGAAAAAAAGGCAGCCCAAGGATTAGGCTGTGAGCAGCTGACATGTGCTTCTCCAATATTCACCGCTCATTGTAGGTTTGTTCAGCTGAATTCAAAAATATATGTGCAGAGTTTACATGAGGCCTTCTAAAGTAGGAAAAGGTTATACTCAATTACCAAAGTAAGTGTGAGACAGAATCCAGACGCAGGCACTGGCTTGGATGTGAGCGAGCTTTTATTAACACACTGGTGGTACAAACTGAAATGCGGCAAACAGAAACAAAACCTAAAGGTGACCTAGACTGGAAGAAACTAACAAAACGGACCTGAAAGGAAGACTCTAGGAGAAACACTAACATGAGTGAACACAGGCTATAAATACACAGAAGGGAACGAGGCAGCTACACACAGGAGGGAGGCACAGCTGATTGTGATCAACAAGACGAGACAGGGGAAACGCAAACTCAACACACTGGCATAAGACAGACTTTCACAATAAAAGAGGAAACTCACAACACATGCGAAGACACAGACACAGAGACGCGGGCTTTACACAGAGACCTACAGTAGCTACACTACAGGGATACACAGGTGGGGGTGACACAAAACAGAGGGAGCACAGAGTAAACACTGGGAGGTCAAATAACAAAACCTAAAAATCAGAACTCAGGAAGTACCACGAAACTAGGACAGAAAACCCAAAACACAAACAGTCACAAACCATGATGAAATCAAAAGTGAAAGTACAAAACCCAAAAACACTGGGTCACCGACCCAGGACCACAACAATTTCGGTGCTTTTTTCCCCCTGAGATGTCATACACTTTGGATTCTAGCCAATCATTTTACCTTTGCAAGTGTAGTAGGCGGGCCCAGGTACGTACGTTCTTTTAGAGCAGAGCTACAGATTAAAAATGCCCAAGGAGGAGCGGTCAAAGTCTGGCTGTACTTCACAGCAAAAGATACAAACTCAGCAGCAACAAGTGCTTTAAGCTGATACTGTCAAAGGAGGTAACACCTCGAATCTGTTGAAACACCTGGCACACCAGTGTGTGAATGTGTGTGTGTTAATGGGTGGATGACTGGTTGTGTAAAGCACTTTGGGGTCCTTAGGGACTAGTAAAGCGCTATAC
The DNA here is from genome assembly GCF_018398535.1 of Haplochromis burtoni. NCBI lineage: Eukaryota > Metazoa > Chordata > Actinopteri > Cichliformes > Cichlidae > Haplochromis > Haplochromis burtoni. Next base: position 9,836 of record NW_024583321.1, on the reverse strand, counting down.
AAATACAGGCCACTTACCATTTACCATTACCTGGCGACGCACAGAATAACTCCAGTTTTGAAGCACATCAAACTTTATTAATTTGTTAGTCTGAAGAAGTATTCTTGGTGTGTATCCTGTGTTCTAGTACCTACATTTCCACTCAGCAGCAGAGGTAGAACTGCATAAAGTATCATTGAATTTTCAAGCTAACTTGAAACTGAAATTCAGAATATTGTTAACAATCTTAAAATATTCATTTGTCAGACTGGATTCTCGGTGCTTGTTGATAATTCTGGTATCATAGTGTATCTGATCAAGGCATCTCACAGGAGTTGGTGAACAGACACACACGCTACAATCATCAAAGGAAGACGAATATGCGTTTATGATGTGTCATCTTAAAACTGGTGTGACTATTATAAATAAATAAAATCCCATTTGTCAGGTTAGACTGTGGAATCAGAACCCTAATGCAGACAGACAGGGATCTTTTATTGAAGGAAAACCAAAATCCATAAAAATACAATGAAACACTGTGAAAACAATGAGACTAGAAAACACAAGGAAGACATGAAGCAGGAAACAGGCTACGTGGCATCTTGGTTGGATGTAGGCTACTTTGGAACATTGTAAAATAAGACACGTGAAGCTATTTATAAATCCAATATACAGCACTTTAAGAAACAGACTAATGCTCTAACATATTTATTACTTGAGGCAGGAAATGGCACGTATTTTAGTGCTCTGATCTGATAAATGAAGTCATCATTTTTGCTTTTCTTCTGTCACCCTGATCACGTTGTCCATTAGCTTTTCCACTTGAGCTGAATCTGATCTGTGGTTCTCAAAGAGAACACACCTGTTGCCACACTTTTCAAGTATTTTCTTCAGATCAGGTTGACAGGTATGTAAAAAATCCTCCAACCCCAGTCCTGCCTGTTGTAGGTCGTCTCCTCGGGTGAACAGGATAATTGTTCGTTCTCCAGCTTCCCTCCCAAAAGCTTTTTCTAACTTTTCCAGTATGTCTCTCTCACCATCTGTAAATCTGCTCACATGCATCACAAGTACAAACACACAGAGTTCTGACTCATAGAGCTGTTTGCACCTTTTTACATGTTTGTCCCTAACTGATGATTTCATGTCATCATCAAAGATGTCTGGGGTATCAATCACACATAAGTGTACACCTTCCTTCTCAGTTTCTTCCATCTGGCACTTTTTGGTGACCGCCGTTGAACTGGGTCTAGAAACAAAGTGTTTCTGTCCAAGGATGGTGTTCCCACTGGCACTCTTTCCAGTCCCAGACATTCCCAGAAGAACAAGGTTCACTGTGGTGCCAGCATGTCCTCCTGAATTGATTTACAATAATGATAATTTAAGAGAAACAGATGAAAGTTACATTAAAACAAACACTTACTTTCTTTAATTTTAGGCACATTATAAGCACAGTTCATACTTTTTGAACTCTTCTTAGGGTCACTGTAGGGCTTTTCTTTATGTTTGCCACCTGAATAAAATAGACAAATGAGAGTTTTTGTATCAGTTTCTATGAAGCATAGTGGTTTGTTCAAATAAGCCACCACACAAATCATTTTTAAGGGAAAGTGCTGAGTGAGATTGTGGTTTACCTCTCGTTGCTGTGTCAGTGTGAGTGTGTAGCCTAGCTGTGGTTTGTGATTTATGGCCAAATCTGAAGTTTTGTAACAGTGAACATATTAACTTAGCAGTTAACTGTTTGCTGTTTCATAACAATTAATTATTTAATAGCATCTTCTGTTGAAAGCAGATTTACATGAAGCTAACTGTAATTACAAATCAGCCACTCTCTACTCTCCACCTTCACCTTTACCTCTTGCTAGTTGCCTCTGATGGTCTGGATTTTGTCTGTTTAGCCCTTTTTTCCAGTTTGAAGGGCAGGCAGCTCATGGTGCAGGATTAGGAGGAGTAATCTGTAGGTTCATAGGTCAGTGGCAGCAGAATTCTGAACTCTTCACCTTCATTTATTTATATTTCATAAGTTTTCTTTTGGGTAAAAAAAACAGATAACTGTTTACACAAGATGCTATATCAGTTTTCAAGGCTTTGTCAAACACTTTAGCAGTGTAAACTGTAAAGTTACTATGACAAGTATTCCCCCAGTGTTGTGCAGTAAAAATCATGTATGTTGTCTGTGAAAACAAACATGAACTCGTCTGAGAAGGTTATAAGTCTAAGGAGACTGGAAAGAAAAACGTCTTTCCAAGCTCATTAGACAAACATGAAATCATTTGTCTGTAATACTGTATCTCATGTTTAGGTAATCATTAAACATCTTTCCTTATATCTAAATTTTATTCATTAACAATGGTTTTTTAACTAATGCAAATAAAAGAAAAGTCTACAAGTGAACTTACCGTGAGACATTCCCTTAGACAAGCAGCAAAACTCTGTGTGGTGTCTGAAGCTGAGCTGCACTGTGTTTCTATTATGTGGGGGCGTTATCCAACCAATGCAGGCATGTCAGAGGTGTATCTATAAATAACCAATGCAGTTAACAGCTTTAACATTTATCTCTCTCATCTGTTCTGTGACAGCAGTCAAGATAAAAACAAAAAAAATGCTACATTTCACTCAGGTAAGAACGATTTTTAATCCTCTCTTTCTGCAAGATGTCTAATTATCTCATGTATGAAAAATGTTGAAATACTTTCAGATTCATTGAGGTTTACATGCACAGATTACACTGAAGTTGTGAATTGTGATTCAGGTCCTGATTTGTGAATTGCGACAACTGGAAAAACTGGTGTGGGCAAGAGTGCTGTGGAAACACCTTCCTGGGAAAAAATGTAGATCTTGTCCCTCTTCATTATCAGTGACTGAGATATTGTAAAAACAAAAACAAAACTGTGACACAGTTTACTAAGTGTGGAAGACACCAGGGACTCTGGATACTGGAAAATCAAGTATTTGATCAACAAATAAATTGTTATATGCATTTAAGTCTCCTGTCCAGGTCCTCAGGTGTTCCTGTCTGTCATCCAAGTCGGTCAAATCACCAGAGAAGACAAAAACTATGAAAGAGCTGTTTGGCCCAGAAGCAAATAAGCAGATGACTGTTTCTGTTCACTTGTGGTGGTGAGCTTGGAGACCTGACCATACAGCTGTACGCCAGTGAAACTGAGTCAGGGCTTCAACATATCATTCAGAGCGCTGGCAACGGGTTCCACATCTGTGAAAAGATTGATTTAGCTCCACCAAGTGGAGGAGCTTGTTAAGAGATGGACAACATGCTTGCAGCAAACGGGGGCACACACGACACAGATGCCATGTTTAGAGAAGTGAAGGCAACATGCAGAACAGAATGGAAAGTATTAATATAAATATATCAAAATGAAGATCAATATCAATCAACTCAAATTGGCAGTTCATTTCAGAACTTGGACTCTTCTCTGACAAAACCATGCTGCTGCAACAGCTACAGTATGTGGCTTTGCATTGGGCTGTAAATACATTTAAAAAAATCAGCCTCATTCAGCTTCAACTTCAAGATCCCACCATGAAATTCTGCCTGCTGCTGTCTCTTCGGATGGAACCAAAATCTCAGTTTCTTCTTTTTCTTTATTAGAAATATCAGGACATATTATATTTCATTGAATTATATTTACTTAATTTTATTCATAATGCAGGGACAAATAAAACACAGTTTGAGGAGAAATATTTTGCATAAACACAAGGCATGTGTGTGTTTGTATACATTAATGACATGTTCGCATCCCAAAGATTCTCTTTCATTATTGGGTTCCTGCACTGAAATGGAAAAATCCATCTGTGACCTGTAATGTTATTGTTTACTAATGCCCTTATGTGCTGCTGTCCTGAGCACATGCAACTAAATGATTCAAGCATAATGCCTATTTTATTTTGAGGGCTAGGTCTGGCAATGTTGGCACTTATTTTCCCATTTTAGTTAGAAGACACAAATGCCATGTTGCAATACTATACTGCTATGGTAGCCAATGTTTCAAATGCAGGTTTCAAAGGTTTGTGAGTGTACACTTAATCCAAAACCTAGTAACGGTTTACTCATCCTTGCCACTGGGTGTCTATAGCTCAGCAGGTAGAGCAGGTCACCTGCTGATCAGAAGGTTAGTGGTTTGATCTCTCGCTCCTCCAGTCTGCATGTCAAGTGTGTGAATGTAGTTAGGAAGCACTCAGTTAAAAGAAAATGTGTGACTGGGTGAATGTGGCATATTGTATAGAGCACTTTGAGTTATCCGGGAGAGAAGAAAAGCACTATATACAAATCAGTCCATTCACTGTTTGAACAGAGTTTTCGTCATGTTGCACTATTATGTTCTGGCACATGATGTTATTACATGGCTTGATTACGGTACACATTGTTCTGGGCCAGCAGTGTGTCTACAACTGGC
>NW_024583321.1:0-3612 GCF_018398535.1 Haplochromis burtoni | reverse complement strand
AGAGATTTCGCAGGTCTTTCCTCCCCACTGCTGTCAGACTCCACAACAAAGACTTCAACTGATCTAACACATCCACACATGTGCAATAAGACTGCTATAAGGGCAATTCTTTTTTCTGACAAAGTTTTACTTTTGTGAAACTCACTTCAGCTCAACGTGTGTCCCTTTTTCTATTCTTGCAGCACCACAAGTTGTTGAACAGGAAACCAGTTACCCCTCTGGTCATTGTCTTAGGGAGGCAACATCTTCATACATTGCGCCTCTATAACATAAACCAACATTTTCTGCCACCATGCAATCGATTGAAATTGGAAGGCGGAGCATTCAGCTTTCAGGCCCTTCTTATGTGCAACCAGTTTCCAGTTTGGGTTCCCAGACACACAATCTACTTTTTAGATTAGGCTTAAAAATGTCCTTTTTGATTAATTAAATTGCACCATTCAGCACAGTTTATTCAATTATCCAAATGCAACACCTTTTCTGATCTGTATATCGAGAAGTCTAAGAATAAAATTATTAAGCTGAATATTAGATTGATGTTTAAGAGATTATCCATTGAATGTTCAGTAGATGATGGCACACTGGCATTTTTGTACAACTCATAATTCATTTCCATTCCACGAAATTGACATAAAGCAACTGTACCTTCTGTCCCCTTCTGGCCACCTGTGTCTAATTTGTATTCCACAACTTAGAAATCCACATTACTCACACTCTCATAACACATACATATAGGGCCTTCGGGTAGTACGGCGTCCAGAGGTCGGTCTGTGTATTCAACCTCACCTCTGGCGCCGGTGCCCACCTCTCAATTTTAAATGCATGTAGACATTGAGGGTTCTCGGGACGGGCTGTGCTAACACCTGCTGCTCTCTGCCAGGAAGCACCTTCTGTGTTTTAAATGCACTTTAGAACAACCCTAGCAACACTACACATGAGCGGGAGGAGGGAGGTATGGAGTTTTCACACACCCCTGTTCTCTGTTAGACATCTGGGTGAAGGGGCTGGCCGTCCGATTGGGGTCTGAAATGCGGGGTCTCCCTGTTGCTGCCGGGCACTGGCAGTCTGCTTGGAAAGGGTAACATCTCCTGGGTCCAGGTGCAGTTTCCCCCTCTGTGGGCGAGGGTACCTGGACCTGGGGTATTATCTTGAGTATGTTTGGGGAGTATGATTGTGTGTACAATTTCCATTTGTGTCTGTCTTTACGGGTGAGCGCTGATTATCTGTATATGTGTGCATGAGGGTGGGAATGCACGTTTGTGTTTGTGTGTTCATGTTCGCCTGTGTCTATATGTCAGGTCGGGTCTTAGACTCCACCTCTCTGGAAACATCTCAGGCCCTCCAAAGTATGGAGGCTTATCTCCCTTCACCGCAACCTCTGCTCGTGGCTGATGCCCTCAGGCCTCGGTGCATTGGTGGCTCTTGGTGTCCGGGGCTGGACGCTCAGGTAGGTACCGGCTCACTCCTGGCGGCAGCTTGGTGGGGCCTGATGCCCGTGGCTTGGTCGGGCCTCTTCGGGTGCAGGGGGCCCTCAGGCCTCGTGCAGCTGGCTGCCGGCAGAGCCTGTGGGCATGTCACTGCAGCCACTTCTGGCCTCTGCTCCGTGGCTGCTGAGTGACCCCTCATCTGGGGCTCTCCATAGCTGTTCCCAGGAGGGTGGCACGGCTGCCCCTCTGATGGTCCTCCCTGGGTTCTCGCACTCTGGGGCCTCTGGATGTCTGGAGCCTGGATCTCCTCCATGCCTGCTTCATGCCCTGGGGGACGGGGCTATGGCTCCCCACACCATCTAGCACAGTGGTTCCCAAACTTTTTTGGGAACTCACACCCATATTTTGTTTGCAATATCCATTGCAGTTTATTTCACACCTCAAACATATAGTAAACAATTAATCAAATACAAGTAATCTGCAATAAATTACAGGTAGTAATAAAATGCAGTACTAACTCTTTTATGCTACGTCCGCACCTACACGGGTATTTTTGAAAACGCAGGTGTTTCTATGCTTTTGGGCCTTTCATCCTTGCGTTTCGTAACAACTGAAAATATAATAAAATAAACGTTGATCAAATGGATCAACTTGATGATCCACTTGGTAAGTAAATTTGTTGGATATCTTTATTGGCATTCAGAGAACAATTCTGATGACTAAAGAACCAAACAGGACAGGCAAAAAAATAATAATGATAATTTTAAAAAAAATAGTGCTGCAACAACTAAAGTTCTTTATCCTGGCTTATTCATGATATGTCCAATAGATGGCGACACATCGACAATAATAGTGATGCTTGTTGAAACTGCACCTGGATACAGTTTTGGTTCCAGAAAAATATAACACAACAACATAAAATGAAATAAAATAAAATAATTAAATAAATTAACAGATAAATAAATGGATGAGAAATAAAACGGCTAAAAGATATAACTGAGGGTTCATGCCATCAAAGGATTCATTGACTAAGGCCGTTGGAGTATAAATCATATTTAGAATGATTTTAAAATGCGTTTGGGTGCATTTTCTCACGCTGGAATAGATTGTTATTAATAATTACTTAATTACTTATTTGTTTGTGAAATATGCAGTACTTACATTGGGAAATTAAATTAATTTTATATTTTCAATGTCTAATATAAGGTACCCATTCTATACACATTCTTTAAATTTAAACTTTTAACAGTCCAACATATGGATATTTATGTATTTATGGGACATCACAGGAGTCTTTTCGGAAGTTGGTTTCTTGGAAAATCTGCAGCTCAATCACTTCTGCATAATAACATAAATACCTGAGATGTTTTTACAGTGGACCAAACAAAACAACTAAGGATCTAACAATGATCTGTTTATTCAAAGAGACACCAGATGCACTTGATAACTTTTATTGAATTCAGCGAAAATTTGTTGCTGTTACACTTTATGAGCTTGATTAATCTGACCAAGATTCACAAACAACAATTACAAAGAACCCAACATAATTTTTAAATCCATCATTCCTTCATTTGCTGATTTGTAGGAAAAAAGTGAAATAAAGCCTAAAAATGAAAATTATAAGATTTATGAGATTTATAAGATCTACTGGTTTAATACATCAAATAATGTCATGCTCAAACCTTTTTCAATTTAATTTAGTTCAACTCAGTTTTATATATACAGCTCCAAATCACAGCATCAGGTGCCTCAAGGCACTTTATAGTTTCAGGTAGACCCTTGAATAATACATATAGAGGAAATATAGAGGAAAACCCAGTTTTTATAATTTTTTATATCTTTACACTGGACATGATCTGATATATGACATTATAATTTCTGCTGTTTTTCTAACACCATGATCACTGTGTCCAGCAGCTTTTCCACCTGAGCTGAACCTGATCTGTTATTCTCAAAGAGAACACACCTGTTGCCCAACTGTTGAATCATTTCCTTCAGATCAGGTTGGCAACTATGCAGAAAATCAGTCAGCGTTTTTCCAGCATGATGCAAATCATCTGATTTAGTGAACAGGATGATAGTTTTTTCTGTAACATTCCTCCCAAAAGCTTTTTCCAGTTTTTTCAGTATGTTTCTCTCACCATCTGTAAATCTGCTTATATGCATCACAAGTACATACACACAA
>NW_024583320.1:103126-107105 GCF_018398535.1 Haplochromis burtoni | reverse complement strand
ATTGGTGTGTGTTATCTGGCTTCATGGACAGATGGTGTTCAGAGCCATTTTTAGATTGCTCTGGTAGTTCTGTGCTGCTCTCCTGCTCTGTGCATCGTATGATTTCACCACAGACTGCAACACTACACAAAGCAGACATCAGCTCTTCTTTCAAGCTCACCTAAACAGGTCGATCACATTTAGGCTGGGTCTCAGTTTGCAGCAGTCTCCCAGCACAAAGCCAGAGCATCACTGTGAGCCATTTTTACCATCACATTGTACTCTCCATCCTGAGTGCAGCTGTGACTGACACGATTATGTGGCAACACTGAAAATGCAGGTTTTTGGCCCCCTGGCCTGTTCACACCATTTCAGCCTGATTCAGTCAGGAAGAGCACAAAGCGTCAAACACAATGAAACATTTCCACTGCAACTGTTGTTGACAAATTCACTTCTTCAGTATGGATTATTAAACAAGGAGTGTTAGTCAAAATCATATTTTTAGTTACAAAGTTACAACATAATACGGTTTGTCCAGTGTCAGAGCAGTACTGTAACATCGCATCACCAAGTCTAGACCTGCATCAGGAGTTCATCAGTCCCTCAGGGATAGCGAGTACAGTGTCACTATGATCACCTTCAGTTAAATGTAGAACAATCACTTTTACACTGTGCTTGAATCTGTGCTGATTTGCAGCAGCAGCCAATCACACAAATATCTGGTTTGGCTCTAACAGTATCAGGTGACAGCTTTGTGTTTACCTGTTGCACAGGTGGAACTGCATGGAGCATAAGCAGACACCTTCCAGCTATACAGGTCTCCCAGACTAATATGTGGCTCCACATCAAAGTTGTTGCTAGAAGGAAGCAGAAACACAGACAGGAGGCAGATTCATGAAACCCACCAATGTCACAATGACTTCACTGAACCTGAGGATCACGTGTTAAAGCCCAGACCAGTCTGCACACATCTGAACCCAGTGTGGTGATGAGATGAAGGACTGTATGTGAAGCAGTTCTTGTTATGATTACAGTACAAATGCAGAATAAGCTCTGAGGATCATGAGATGCTTCATCGTACCTCTCCGTGTCGGCTGCCTGGACCTCTGACACCTGCTGCAGCTCTACCAGGATGGCGGTGTGAGGACCACTGACTGTTTCTGAGGCCACAGAGTCCATGACTGTGACAACGTCCTTGTGCATTTGTGAGCTTGTGTCTGTGTCTGCAGCAGCAACTGACTGCTGCTCAGTGGGTGTGTGTGTGGCTGAGTGAGTGTTTGTCTCCTCCAGCAGCAGGTGGGGAGCATCTTCTGCTGCAGGATGAACCCTCTGATCACCTGTGAACAACAAATGATTTTTAAAATTACTTTCAAGGTTAAGGTTTCATTTTTTATTTGCTAATCTTCATATTATTAGGTGTCTTTTTCATATAATCAAAGTCAAACTCTACAGTCCTGTTCTTGTGCTTTCCCCCACTTCTTTACAATTTGCTAGAAAAATGGGAAACGGCTACAGGGACAGCAAAAGACTGGGAAAGTTGGTGAACAGGTTAGTGGGAAACAGGTGTTTGTCATGAGCATCCCCAAACGGCTCAGTCGTTTTAAAGGATGGGGCGAGGTTCACCACTTTGTAAACATCTGTGTTGTGTTACACAACATCCCAACTTCACTGGAACTGTGGTTGTAGTATATTGGCCCAACACTGGTGCGTGAGTCCAGTGAGCTTTGGTGTGACCACAGGTCTTATTCACACCCTGAACTCTGAAGTTTAAGCAGCCTTCAGGAGGAGTTCTCCAGGTTCCTTTATTGGCAGTAGAAGTATCTCTGTTCAGGATCATTGTCTGAAAAATGAAGCTGCTCCCAGTCACACACATAGCTGATAAACATCAGACTGTATTATTCCGCGTTCACACCCTGTATTGTCCAAAGTATTCACTCACCCACCAATATTTGTATAAAGCACTTTGAGTGCTCAGATAGAGTAGAAGAGCGCTATATATGAACCAGTCCATTTACCAAATATTCTTCCAAACCAACTTCCTTCCAAGCCAAAGACTAGAAAATATGGTGAAGCATATCTTCCCTTTGGCTTCACCTGCACAAGTGCCAATGTAGGTCTCCCCTGCAGAATTGGTTTTCCCTGCGTCGGGAGCAGCGCTGGGCTCTCCAAATCACGGACAAACAGAATCCCACATTCTTGATTTTTAGTTCACAAACACTTCTTAAACGACTAACTACTCCTGAAACTTTGGAGGTTTTAGCTCTTTATACAGTAAAGTTACAGGAGGATAAAAATAATTACCAAGCAAAATGTTTGTTAAAATAATACTGTCTGTTACCACGTGAGAACAATAAATATAAATTTTCTGGTGTAACCCTCAAACTGAATGGTAATGTAACAACACTCGCTCCTTCCACGTCTAATATCTGTAACGGAGGCGGAATAACTGGATCCTCGCTCCGTGCCCAGTGAATGCTCGCCACGCAGGGGGAAGACGTTTGGTCAGTGACACCGACACAGTTTGTTCCCCCGGTTCAAAATCACGGACAAACAGTATCCCACAGTCGTTCATGTTTTAAACACTCTGCACAGACATTTTTTTGAAAAATGTTGAATATTATTACACAGTAAAAACCTAAAAAACAACACAAACAACTATACGTAAAATAATTAAAGATGGTTTGTTTTTCTTTTTTTAAAAGGAGGTAGCGGTTTATTTAATTGCAACCTGTAACCTTTTATTTCTTTCATTGTTTACAATTTATAAACTGCAGTGGAGTTTGAAACAAAATATGGGCGTGTGTGCACGTGTGTGTGTGGGCGGGGTTCTTGTAAGACAACAGGGGCCTAGCAAAGCAAGTTTGGGAACCACCGCCTTACTGTACACAAGGAAGATGTCTGAAGTGAAAACATTTGGGAAACAACTGGATTTGTCTTTTCTACCTGGGAAGGTGAGCATTAGCGTGTTGTCATCTTCAGCCGAGTGCTCGTTGGAAGAGTTGGAAGAGCTTTCTTCATGACCAGAGAAAAGAAAGACAGTGGCAGAAATCATGTGGTTAGAAAGCACCAATATCACGGAAGATTAAAGGATCACTAAAGCTGTTGTTGTCTCCTGATTGAACCTCTGGCACGACTCAGTCAGTCGAACATCTTTAATAATACAAGTAAGATGAATGAAACTTACTGTAGCCAGATGGTGCTGGAGGTCCCTGTTCCTCCACATCATTGTGACTAAACACACGAGTGATGACGTCAGCTGGTCTGTAGACCATAATGTCCACTGGTGCTGGTCTGGCGGTCTGGATCTCCCACACCACTTCCTCCTCCTCTTCTTCCTGCAGCTGGACATCTGGGTGGTCGTGCAGGTCGTGATGGACAGATGCTGACCCTCTGCTGTGGTTCATCGAGATACTCTGATCCCCTCTGACATCCACGTTTACGTCATTATAGGTGAGGTTAAGATTGGAGTGGTGTGAGGCTGCGGCAGCTGCTTGAGACTTGAGTGGGATGGTATACTCGTAGGTGATGTGGGGGAGTTTCCCATTCAAGTTGTAGTACTGAAATGACACGCAGCCTTGTTACAGTCAAACTAACAAACACGTGTGTGTGTGTGTGTGTGTGTGTGTGTGTGTGTGTGTGTGTGTGTGTGTGTGTGTGTGTGTTCCTGTACTACCATAACATTAAGACCCTGCAGAGTGGGTCCCTGGGCAATGATGTATTCCAACCCATCAGACAACACGACGCTTGGACGTCGGTACTTGAACACTGTTCCTGCCACGTGGAAATTCTGAGGATTGTCAAACACAGTGTTCCCATTGAAGAAGAAATATCCCGCTTCATCTGACAGAGCTAGAAAGAAGGGAAAACGTCAGGTAGGAGGGCTAAAAAGTCCTTTTCAAATGTCAGAGCTTCAGTGTGTACATGTGTGTCTTTGTAAATCCAGGCCAATGGTACTGAGCATGTACCAAAACGGGACAGTGTTTTCCTACATGTTGTCCCC
>NW_024583320.1:68996-82418 GCF_018398535.1 Haplochromis burtoni | reverse complement strand
CCCGAGCCAGGGGGCCAAACCTACAGCTGGTAGAAGCACTGAGCAAAGGTTGTGCTGGTGCAACCACAATAAGCAGCACCACACTGGCACACAATATCATTCAGATTGTCTACATTCCCATCTAGGCCGTGGTAGTCTAAGGGCTTGAGGAGATGGGACTTGTTTGTTAGTTGTTGAAGAGCTCTCATCTGAAACGCATGTTTCTAACAGCTGACGGGGCTCCCTGACCACATATATCTCATATCTACGGTGGCCCCTAGAGACAAAGCACGTACAAACTCCAAAACACTTGCAAACTCCAAAACACATGCAAATTTCAAAACACATGCAAACTAAAAAACACTTGCAAACTAAAAAACACATGCAAACTCCAAAACACGTACAAACTCCAAAACACTTGCAAAATCCAAAACACTTGCAAACTCCAAAACACGTACAAACTCCAAAACACTTGCAAAATCCAAAACACTTGCAAACAAAAAAACACATGCAAACTAAAACACATAACACTTGCAAATTCCAAAACACTTGCAAAATCCAAAACACTTGCAAACTCAAAAACACATGCAAATTCCAAAACACAACGGAAGTGCTCCAGGACGCTAGGGGCAGTGTTGAGCTCGATTTGCAAAATAAACGGCAAGTTTGTCTGTATGGGACGGTCTAGTCTCCGTCGCGCTTCCCAGGTTGCCTAGCAACCATGATACTAACCGCTGGAAACGTGTCATACAACTTGGTTTGACAGAAATGAGGGAGAACATATTTTGTTCATTTGTTTGTTTCTACAAGAGCTTTGTGTGATTTGATAAGTATCTGAGGCTGAGACCACAGGACAGTAAAACATGATTTTTGGGCTTCATTTCTGTACTGAACAGTTATTTCAAGATTAGTTAGTAAATAAGAATTAGCTGATGTTGTTCATGAGACTAAAGTCATATCACTTTGGTAATGTAAATATAATATGGCCAATATTATAGTTATTATATTAATCATTATTAGCTATTACAGCAGTGAACATGAACTCTGTGTCAAATACTGACCAGTACAGATTCAAGTTGCAGTTATGTCTTATCACCTTAAATCTTCACTCAAAGACAAGTATCTTTGACAGTGCATATATAGGTGTATCATATATCAGAGACAAATGTTGTTCCTTCAGTATGTTGGCATTACTAAATTTGGCTCATTGCTTACATATATTTATAAAAAGAAAATGTACAAGCTGTGATAACTGTTTCTGATAAAATGAAGAGTAGACTGATATATGAAATATTCCTTTATTGGGTGAGAAAATCAGACCATGTCATAACTGCTTTAAGTCATACAGAATAGATATCAGAGCCTTAAACAGGCTGACTTCTGCTAAATGGGTCAAACTGGGCAGAAAGTCTACAAACACATAACATCCTTATAGAATATGATGTAACACTATAGATCAACTTACCTCAGAATATATAAAGCATATAAACAATTACAGCAATATGATGCAACAAACACAGCAGCTACTGATCCAAAATACTCAAAGCTTCATAGAACTGAAACCAACATTTATTTTTAGCTCCATTCTGCTGCTGATACAGACTTTAGGTTTCTGAACATTAAACTTGTTGCTGCCTTTCATAGTGTGTAACTTGAAGGCCCTGAGTACTTTCTCCCACACTGGAAACACTGGGATGATCACATTATTTGAACATTACCTAATAAGACTGATTCAGGACAGACAGTTATGTTAAACTTTCCTAGCAGTCCTTCACAAACAGGGAACAGTCTGTCTATTCTCTCCATCTGTCAGCTGCTGCTGGCTCTTCCTCCTCCTCTTCCTCACACACTGTTGAGTTCGGTGGATCATCAGGGATTTAGTTTGTGTTATTACAAAACAAGAAGAGTTCCCAGATGGTGCAGTGGACACATGTGTGACTGCTGTGATTAAAGCATCTTTCTTTCAGCTTAACGAGTGAACCGTCAGCTCGTTCAAACACACGTTAAAGTCCGTTTGGCTCGACACCACCGAACAGAGGCAGCAATATAACATAGCTAACATTAACAGTGCAGTGAATCCTGCTTGTGCCGTGATGTTCAGGACTGCAAACCGAGCAGCATCACTGACTTTCAGCTTGTTGTGTTTGTGGATATATGACTGACTTTAATTATCCACAAAATCATCACAATCTCTGTAAGATTAAGGTCGACTATATATATATTTTTAAAGTAAAGGCTTTAAAACCAAGTTAATTCTGAAAGTACAGACATCGCTAATGTCACATAACTTTCCCGACATGTGGCCAACAATAATGGTTTAATGTTCTTCATTAAAAAAATATTTGCGCATAAATAAGTGACATAATATTCAGTACTTACTTCTGAAAGTTTACTCTTCCTCCGCTCCGCTTCCACCGTTTTTTTTCGGCAAAATTATCCACACCACCACCGCACTATGAAGTCTGGGATATGTTGGGCCATGAAGGCTACACCGACCCATCCTTAAAATTCAGGGAAATTAAGGACGCATTTCAGGGCCGCATTTCGGGCAGCCTTTGAATTGGGAAAGCCTTCTCTTGTCGCTGTGAGGTAATCGGCCTTAAAATGCGGCCTTTAAGGCTGCAAACCCCAAATCCGGTCATTGGTACTTCCTGGCTTGTGTAGTTACTAGGTAACAAAAGCTCAACACTGCCCCTAGCGTCCTGGAGCACTTCCGTTGTGTTTTTGAATTTGCATGTGTTTTTGAGTTTGCAAGTGTTTTTGAGTTTGCAAGTGTTTTGGAGTTTGCATGTGTTTTTTAGTTTGCAAGTGTTTTTTAGTTTGCAAGTGTTTTGGATTTTGCAAGTGTTTTGGAGTTTGTACGTGTTTTGGAGTTTGCATGTGTTTTTAGTTTGCAAGTATTTTTAGTTTGCAAGTGTTTTTTAGTTTGCATGTGTTTTGGAGTTTGCATGTGTTTTGGAGTTTGCAAGTGTTTTGGAGTTTGTACGTGCTTTGTCTCTAGGGGCCACCGTAGATATCTACCTTCAAAGTGACAACTGTGCTCTACTGAGAGACGCACACGAGACAACCTAGTACTATTTTATTATCAGGCGCTTAAAGATTCAAGTCACATATCTGTGGACTTAAATCTCGCTGAACACAGAGCAGTGAAGTACAACTCATAATTCAAAGCACATATTAGACACATGGAAACAGGAAGTACTTGTGATTGGCTGTTGATGAGGAGATGCCGTGTCCTTTGTGAGAAAACTCCGCCTACTCTGCAGTTGTTCCCAGACACGTTTTATTTCCACGCTGATGTCAGCTTTAACTGACACAGTAAAATCCCAACTGGGATGTTGGTGACGAACACATGACAAACTGATGGGAGCCACTTGAGGCCAGGGACGTCCCATCAGTTGGTAGGACTGAAGACGCCTTTCAGATGAGACGTGAATGACTTTAGGAACCTAGATAGGTGGTTCAGATCTGCATGTTCTTACTCTCAAATACCTCGAGACAGGAGGCAAATTCACAGAACCCAAAAAAGACGGTCCTGGTGTCAAACTGGACTTCTTTAACTTAAAACTAGTGAAAATGACCAAGTCTTAGCTGGAGACTAAAACGCTCATCACCACTGAAATGTGATGACATTTGCTTCCTGTGCAGGTCTGGGATCTGTAGTGAAATTACAGAATGAACAGCTGAGTGTTGGAAGCCATGCAGAATGCACCTCAACACAGAGTCATCATTTTCTAACATAGCAGTACCCAGAGTTTAACTACTAATCCTGTTCTCTTCTTTTAAAAAGTTACTTAGGAGTTGGATTAGTTTGCTTACTGTAATACACTAATCATATATATTTCAAACAGGTTTGAAATCCTCCCGACCAAGCGATTGATGATCGGGAGCTGGTCGTGAGGTGTTAATCGCGTCTCGTTATGCACTGCGGTCAAGTGAGCCCTCACTTACGAAGTCACAGTCAAGCTAGCCGCACCGCCAGCCACACCGAAAATGTGGTTGCACTACTCTTACGTATATTACGGTATGGGTGAAGCCCGGCTTAGAAACGCAGTCTATTGTGTCCTGACACTATTTTACTTCACAATCCACTCCCAGTTTTAGTGTATCTCCACTTTTCCCCCTGTGATCCACAGCCAAAATTACTGTATGATTCAGAGAAAATTAACAATAAAATTTACCCAACTTACTCTACTGTACTTTTAATCTCCTCATCTTTAACCTCAGATTACAGGAAAACTGTAAGAGGTGACACAGATATTTCACTGGATTATGACTCTGGGTGACCCCCACTCTGCACCCTGTCATCCACAGCAAAAATTACTGTACGGTTTTTGAGAAAATTGATAGTAAATCTTCCCATTTTGCTTTACTGTACTCTACATATTGACATCTTTGAGCTCAGATTACAGGAAAACTGTAAGAGGTGACGCAGATATTTCACTGGATTCTGACTCTAGGTTGTCGCCACTCTGCACCCTGTCATCCACAGCCAAAATTACTGTACGGTTTTTGAGAAAATTGATAGTAAACTTTGCACAATTTACTACTGTACTCTATATATTCCTCATCTTTGACCTCAGATTACAGGAAAACTGTAAGAGGTGACGCAGATATTTCACTGGATTATGACTCTGGGTGACCGCCACTCTGCACCCTGTCATCCACAGCCAATATTACTGTACGGTTTTTGAGAAAATTGATAGTAAATCTTCCCATTTACTTACTGTACTCTAATATTCTCTTCTTTGAGCTCAGATTACAGGAAAACTGTAAGAGGTGACGCAGATATTTCACTGGATTCTGAATCTAGGTATCTCCACTCTGCACCCTGTCATCCACAGCAAAAATTACTGTACGGTTTTTGAGAAAATTGATAGTAAACTTTGCACAATTTACTCTACTGTACTCTATATATTCTCATCTTTGAGCTCAGATTACAGGAAAACTATAAGAGGTGACGCAGATACTTCACTGGATTATGACTCTGGGTGACCCCCACTCTGCACCCTGTCATCCACAGCCAAATATACTGTACGGTTTCTGAGATTGCTGTGTTGACAGAGTATGACAAAGGCTAAGAAAATATACTGCCTAAAATAATATCAAATTTATACAACAAATTACAAAATTGCCACATCTGCTGTTATTGCCATGTGTTAGAGCATTTTTTAGTCATAGAAAATACATATCATTGAAATATCATCAGTAAAAGAAATACTCCCACTATGTAAGACATGTTTTTAAATTCAGTTAATAAATATTGTATCAAGTCTGTACAGATGTTTAAAGGCATAATGCAAAGCATGTTTGTTTCTTATTGCTTACAAATGTGTTTGCCTTTAACATAATTTACATTTCATTTATACAGTTTCACAGACGAAACAATAAAATAGGTTTCCTGAACTGTTCTTCATGGCCCAAATTTTGAATCCTTTTGAGGGTGATGCATTATCCAAGAAAGTGGGAAATTTGTTCATTGATCTCTGACCCTCGCTGACTATGACGCCTCCTAATTCTGCTTCCAGCCTTGCTGATTAATTTGTTCTTCCTTTTGGCATCCCTGTCACTGATGCTGTCACCAGTTGTACACAACATCTCTGTTTGTCCACCAGTCTAATCTGTAATTCAGGTGAACCCAGAATTACATGTATCTTTGTAATGTTTCAAAAAATATACACTATATGTTGATGGGCATTGTCACACTTTTCTTTCCTTTATAAGTAAGAATCTCTATGGTTTTAATGACAATTCATATACAGATTGTGGAGGACATTTAATTCAACACTCAAAAAAGTTCCTCATCAGCAGACTGTAGTACAATTTCAGCCCACCGTTAATAAACCCATCCAATGCAGGGTTATCAGAGAAATTATGCAAATGTTATGTTTGTATGTACTGGTAATCTATTTATCATTTATCATGATTCCTGCTCTGATGATTACTTTCTTCTACTTCTGTAATTTTAATAGATAAAGGATGTTGAACATTAAGCTCCAAACAGGATGAATGAGGAAGACCACAGAGGAGAATCGTGGATGTAGTAAAAGAATACATGCAGATGTTTTTTTTTCATGGTGGAGGAGCAACTTCTGATACTATCTTAAAGAAAAAACACATCAAATTGAAGAGTAAAAATAATGACAACAATATGTCTACATTTTTTTTATTAATTCCTTAAAGTAAATGCAGTCTTGTCATGGTCAGAGTTGCCCACTCATATTTAACTAATTCAAATACAATTACTGCATATGGAAGATTTTACTATCAATTTTCTCAAAAACCGTACAGTAATTTTTGCTGTGGATCACAGGGTGAAGAGTGGCGACAGCCTAGAGTCAGAATCCAGTGAAATATCTGCGTCACCTCTTACAGTTTTCCTGTAATCTGAGCTCAAAGATGAGAATATATAGAGTATAGTACAGTAAATTGTGCAAAGTTTACTATCAATTTTCTCAAAAACCGTACAGTAATTTTGGCTGTGGATCACAGGGTGAAGAGTGGCGACAGCCTAGAGTCAGAATCCAGTGAAATATCTGCGTCACCTCTTACAGTTTTCCTGTAATCTGAGCTCAAAGATGTCAATATGTAGAGTACAGTAAAGCAAAATGGGAAGATTTTACTATCAATTTTCTCAAAAACCGTACAGTAATATTGGCTGTGGATGACAGGGTGCAGAGTGGGGGTCACCCAGAGTCATAATCCAGTGAAATATCTGCGTCACCTCTTACAGGTTTCCTGTAATCTGAGGTCACAGATGAGGACATTAAAAGTACAGTGGAGTAAATTGTGCAAAGTTTACTATCAATTTTCTCAAAAACCGTACAGTAATTTTTGCTGTGGATGACAGGGGGAAAAGTGGAGATAAACCAAAACTGGGAGTGGATTGTGAAGTAATGTAGTGTCAGGACAGAAAACACTTCGTTTCTAAGCCAGTCGGCACCGATAACCTATTGAAAAAATATCGAACCGTGACACCAAAGTATTGAACCGAACCGTGAATTTTGTGTATTGTTGCACCCCTAATGTGTCATATGGTGAAAGGTCAAGTTTGGCATGCTGCTACAACCACACCCTTACATGAAAACTCAAAAGCTTCACAATATAATGTCAACATCGTCTTAAGACTGTATTCACCAAAGATCATGATGATCTGATTAACAAAGTATTAGGCCTAAATATACTGTTATTAGTAATATTAGACTAGGAGATATTCCAGACAGTAAGAGATCTTGAAGTGTGAGAGAAACAAGGATCTGGTATCCACGTGGCCAGACTCAGTTATAAACAGAGGGTCTGAATGTGAGGTGTGGTGAGATTTTACTTTGTTTGAGAAAGAAGACGAGGCAGTCTTCGGAGACTGGGTAAAGGTCACTTATGCAGGGATAAAGATCTGAACTGAATTTGGTCGTTGTTGAGGTAAACTCTGAACAGCACATGAATCCAGGTAGCAGTGAGCATATCTGTAACGGAGCATGAAAATAACAGAAAGATCCGAAGTTAGAGGTAGACAGCATGAGGTCGAAGATGGATGGGAAGAGAAGTTTAAAGTTTAAAGAAGTTTAAAGTGGTAGTGAAATTAATAAAAATTTATTTCAGTCCAGGAGCAAGGCTGTTGATAATAACTTCTTGGAAAAGGCTCATGAGCTCTGCAATGCTGGGGTTTAGATCTCGAATGTTGTGGCCAAAAATCTAGGTACTTGCATCGGGACTGCCTCTGCATGAGGGCCGAGGCTCTGAACGACGAGACAGAGAGACAGCGGTGGAATGATAACGGATCTGTTCTGAGTAAGAACTGGTGGCGGACAGCTTCATGATGGAAGGGGAATTTCTTTGGCCTTTGTTAATTGGTCTACGGTGGCAAGGTTGTCTCAGTGGATGGGAATGGATCTTTTTGACCATTCATGGCTCCATAAAAAACCCGCACTGAATACTAGGTGCATTTTATAATAATCCCCAAATCTGGCAGAAGGAGCAGCATGTGTGTAGAGCTGAATATCCTCAAGGTAGGACAGCTGAACATGATAAAAGAAAGTGATTCCATTCCAGTTGGTGAGCAGATTGCCATATTTGCCTATTTGCACTACTATTTGCCTATTTGCACTACTCTGCCTGGTTTGCACTCAATGTCATTTACCCTTATATTGTATAGCTTTCTTGTTATATGTAAAATTGTATTATATTATTTAATTTTTACTTTAAAATATTTTACTTGCATTTTTAATCACTCTTATATTTAAATGTTCTTTTTCTATTTTATCTAGGGATTGAGAGTAACGAAGTTTCTATTCTCTGTATGTCCTGTACATGTGGCAGAATTGACAATAAAGTTGACTTTGACTTTGAGAAGTTACCAGACTTGCCGTTCAGTTTCAGAAGATCTGTCCAGAGTGACTGTGTCAAAGAGAGATGGTTAAAAGCGCAGCTTGTGGATTTTTGCACAGGGCAAAGTTTAGGTGTCCTAACAGGTGAGCAGCTGCTATTTAGAAAGACAGGAAACAAGGACGTTTTGAAAAAGGAGATTAATTTGATTTAGTTTTTTTAAATGGGTAAAGAAGCCTGGAACTGGATGATAACCCGTGAGTTGGAGGTGACGTGGAGGAGATATAATCAGGAAAACTTTACAAAGATGGACCAAATATTGCAGTTTATGGTTGTTGGAGAGAATCCAACATAGGCAATCATTCAAGTCTATATATTCTCAATGACGCCTTATACAACTTTTTTGTTCTAGACAGGCGTCCTATATCATCGTCCTGAGCGCATTAACTCAAAGTCAGAGTAAAGAGGGTGTTCACCGTCAGCAACAATAAACCGGACCTTCCTTAAACAGCCTGATGATACAGTTTATCCAATGAAGTTTGTTGCTGATTAATATTTTTCCAGCAGTTCTGACGATCCTGTTCAGTTTGTTCTTAATTGCCCGATACGTAAAGCTATTAACGACTTCTGGTGACTGACTTTAAAATAGAGCACTTTAAAGGAATTTAGTTACCCAAAGTGCTTTCCAGTTAGAAGACGGCGACAATAAAATACACAAACACATATCAAATAAAGAAGACAAAAAATACAAAACAGAAAAATAAAAACACAAAATGTACAATACATAAACATAAGTCTTAAAAGGGTACAAAAGATTAAAATTGATGAAAAAACTGACTAAAACTACCTGGACGCTAACAGTAGTACTCACATTGAAATCCAAAGGCTTTTTTTTTAACCTCCTATGACCTGGCGTCCACATATGTGGGCATCACATTTTGGGACATCTAGACCAAAATACTTAATTTTTCTCTACAAGGGCCTGATATCCACTCACGAGGACATTATACTGCCACTGTGCTATCAAAATTTGAAACAAATGTCCTCATATGTGGATCTCATTTTTCTCAAAAACAAAAATTAGGTAAAAAAAAAAAAAAGAATTGGTAATTCTTTGTTTTTACATTCTTTAGGTCCCAATCAACCCAAATAGCAAAGAAAAATTAAAAATGCATGCCATGAAAGAGTTTGGGTCTTTGGAGGTTAAACATGATTTAAAAACTGCAACTGCTGGGGCCAATCTAACAGGAACAACCCATTCCACAATCTGGGGACCAACAGTAAACTCTCAATCCACCCAGTGCTTCAGTCTCCACACAGGGACAGCAAGTATAATGAAGCACAAACATAATGAGGTACATTTAAAGTTTGCTGAACAACATTTAGACAAGCCTGGGAAACACTGGGAGAGTAGAGTCTGGTCACATGAGACCAAAACTGACCTCTGGATGCCAGAATACACCCCATGTTTGGAGGTGAACGGCACTGCACCCCCAAAACACCAAATGGTGTGGGGCTGTTTTTCAGCATACAGCACTGTGATTCAGATAATTGAAGGAAGGATGAGTGGAAAAATGTCCTGAGAGTCTTGATAAAAACCTGCTGCCACCTACCAGGATGATGAAGATGAAACGAGGGGACAGTGATGCCAAACACAGCCAACAAACTCTGTTAGTTTCAGAGAGACAAACCAAAGCTGCTAGAATGACCCGGAACCTTCTGGACTGTGTGGAAGCACGGGTAAAATCACACCTGTCACTGTGACTAGTTTCTGCATACAGCAGGCATATTGAAGCCAACAAACGCTTTTGTACGACGTATTGAATCCATTTCAGTAAACATGTTCGATACTGGTTCCCTCTGTCATTTCTCATCATTGCACATCATTTATGGACATCTATGGTTTGATTTTTTTTTTCTTTTTAACATGTGGGGATTGGATGGGTTGTTGACAACATCTATTGAAAATTTAATGTCAATAGCACTTTTATAAGTATAAAAATTGGTGATGTGTTCAATACTAATTTTACCCACTGTATATTACAGATATGTATTGCTGTCTGATACGGTTCATCCAAGAAATATATGCTGTAGTTTAACTGAGTGAAACCCATGCATCCCATTATTGTGTTCCTTAGCACCCATACAGTTTACGGATGCAACTTGCTGACCAAGTTTAAAACTTAATAAATATGAGAAGATGGGATGGCCCAGACAGTATAAAAGAGGGATATGCAGCTTCTAGGCATGAAGAGTGAAGCCAACACACACGTGTCTTAAACTCACATTCTCTTTAGAAACCGCTCTCTGGTTGTATAGATGTCCATGGGAAAATGTCTCTCAGCCCTCTGTATCTATGACCTTTAGTAAACATTTTCCTGTTGAGTTTGTGGGTCCAGCTTGGGGTCATATTCCACAGAGCATTGAGTCCCTTTTTGTGAATGAGAGTAATTTTCTTATTATGACCATCTTTTATTTATAGTCAGAGGATCTGACTCAAAAAATAAATGCTCTGTATGGACCACAGCTGTTACTGAGAAACTACTGCATACTGTAAAATGCTCTAATTAAGTTTCCGTTAGTTACCTGTAGTTAGCCTAGTAAATGAACAAAGTTCAGACAAAAATAAAATTTTGAGATCTACTCTTGCAGCAAACCATCTGTTTGAATTAGACAGTAGTTCAAGAAGCTGATGTTTTTAGCCACACTGTGATAAACAAGCAGGAAAGCTGAATGGGGGAAGCGGCAGAACAGCCCAAACACTGAACCACCGAAGACAAAAGACGCTTTTTCTTTTGGCTTCAAACATAAAGCACACATCATACAGGGCATGTTTGAACGTATATGACACCAGTTATTGCGGGAGAGCTTCAACAGCTAGTGTTACATCTGCTTTGATCATAAGCAACATTTAAGTCACTTCACTGCTGTCTGTTTGCCGTCTAATGTGAACAGTGTTGAGCAGTTTTATGGCTCTTTACAGTCCAACGCGGATACGTCGAGGGGAACCGTGACTTCCCCGGACTGGGGAAGACTTATCTTCCCATCCGCCTGTACGGGGAAGCTCGACTTTCAGTCAGAGAGCGCATTGCCATGTTACTAATAAACCGACTTGGAGGATGGCATCAATTACGAACTTGATACGAAAACTGGTGATAAAACCGTGAATTACCAAGACGCCCTTCATAACGTCTGAACAGACACAGAATTGATCGGAATGAAGTGAACGGCGACGACCCGAGTTATTTACCTTAACGGGCCAGCTGTCCGTTAGCGGGAAAACCGGGAGATGAAGCAGGAGAATTGAGCAAACCGGGAGAGTTACGATTCCTTTAGCGAACATAGTCCATTCATGTCAGGGACCTACAACACTTCCCCTCCCTCCTCGTTACCTCCGGACCCTCCTCGCTCCTCTCCTTGTGCCCCACTTCGACCCCCCCCCCCCCCCCCCCCCCCCCCTTTGAAGTAGCTACGCCTTCTGCTCTCACTTGCACGCACGCATGTGCACACTCATCTGCTTGCCCGAATAGCACAACTCTTGACCGCTACATGACATGAAGGCAGGGGCGTTTCCATGAAATATAAGTCGGGGTGGCACAGGGAACCTAAAAAGCGAGGAAATGCAGATATCTGGTTTGGAATAATACAGTGTAACAATGTATCCAGAGGACCGTGGATGCACTATTCTGGGTTTTCTGTAAATTAAGCAGATAATTACCTTTTCTCTTTGACAGCTCTTCTCTCAGTTACAGCTGCTTTGGTGTTAATGAAATTAACAGGCGCACTACAGGGACAACCCCCAAAACAGGAGTGTGGGGGGCCATTGACAGTTTTTCCCTTCTCATCTTTTCTGACTGTTTTGTCACTAGTTATCCATTTGGTTATGGTCATTGTTGCTACTGGCTGCATTAGGTGAGCCTCCAGAGGTTGCAAAAATAGTCCGACTCTGCCTGGATGGCGCATCAATATGTGCCGCTGACACAAGGCTTGTCTCTCATCACAGTCAAGAGCATAGGAGAAAATCCAGGAGACAGCCAGTTACTCCAGGAGAGCTGAACAGGGCAGTCAAAGGCTACGTTCACACTGCAGGCGAAAGCGCATCAAATCCGACTTCTTTGACCCTATGCGACCCATATCCGATCATGGTGTGACAGTGTGAACGGCACAAATCCGATATTTTCAAATCCAACCTGGGTCACTTTCGTATGTGGTACCGAATCCGATACATATCTGATGTTCTAGAAAGCATCTGCTGTTTGATGGTCTTGTCGCATTAAATCCGTCTTTTATGTCACTGACACGAGACAAAACGCCAATTATCTCCGCCGGAGAAGCGCCCGATAAGACATCGTGAACGCTTCCTGGCCATCCAGTGTAGATGTTAGTGAAACTGTTTGGAAGACAACGTTGGAGAAACGTGAACATTTTATTTGTACTGTATAATCTGCGGATTCTGACAGAAATCTGCAGCTATCCTTTGAAGCACCACTCCTCTAAGACAGCAATCAGGATCATTATTAGGCCAAATGTAATGTCCGTCAGTCAAACAATACTGTTTGCTCTGGGTCCAAACAGAGCGCGTTCTGTGTGATGCCTTCTTTTGCACATGCAGCCGCTTTGAAGGTTCACACTAGAGCGCGTTTGCTGTCACTTTTTATTTGTCGTGTGAACAAGCAGACAAAAAAATTGGATTTGATCAAACAATTGGAATTGAGCATTAAGACCTGCAGTGTGAACGTAGCCAAAGGTCCTTACCTCATCAGCAGGACCTTCCTGCTTCCTTGTGCAAGGAGAAACAGAACCAGCACTCCCAGTCCTACAAAATTACCTCCAGCAGGCACTGGCATGAATGTCTCTGACCAAACAATGTGGCAGACATAGAAGGGTCTGCAGAAGCTGTGGAGAACAACATGCTGCCTGTAATATCATTCAGAATGACTGGTTTGATGGTGGGTCGGTGATGCTCTGGGGAGGCCATGGAGAGACGCAGAGCTCTACAGGCTAGCACGCTGACTGCTATTAGCTATTGTGATCTCTACTTTCAAGATTAGGCTTCAAACTTTCCTTTTTGCTAAAGCATATAGTTAGGGCTGGACCAGGTGACCCTGAATCCTCCCTTAG
>NW_024583320.1:65708-66826 GCF_018398535.1 Haplochromis burtoni | reverse complement strand
GTTACTAATTTAAAGTAACTTACCCAACACTGTGCACAACAATACCAGTGCTCTTGTGGGAGAGTGGAGGTGGAGGTGATGCCCTGGTCCAGATTTGGGAGGTAATCCCCCAGAACACCATCCACTCATCATTCCACTTTGATTTTTAGGATGTCCTTAAATTAAGCCCTCTGTAGCTTGATTTGCCTTAGCATCCTTTCCTTACTAACACATTACCTAGTCCACATCAGTATAGATATTACTATTTCAGTTTGGGTTTTTTTACTGTTATTATTTTGGTGTCATTTGTAAAAAGTACTTTTATACCTTGCCGTTTGTTGAAAATAAATGAAATTTCATTATGTCTACTGTCTTATATTAACTAAATGAACTGAAATGAAGTATTATTGTAGGGTCTAGCTTACAATATAAAGCACCTTGAGGTGACTGTTGCTGTTAATTGGCGCTGTATAAATAACACTGAATTGAAGAAAATGTCTGATGCTGTTGGCCTGAAGCAGAGTCCTACCAGGTCTCCAACAGAAACTGTGATGTCCTGCAGCACAGACAACAGTGTAGGTAATTTTCTCCTTCATTCACAGCAAAGGTTTCCATGTGTCCTGCCCCCTGAGCACTCTATCCAAGCTGCACGTAAACCAAACGGTTCTGACGGTGCATGTGAAGTGGACTATTGGATGATTTTACATAGTTTGACTTTACATAATTGGTCCCTGTTGTTTTCCAGCGCTCGTGCTTAAAAGGGCTTCTTTATGGTTATTTATTACCTTTTAATGTGTAATGAAGGTCTTCTTCATTGCTTGGCTAGATTAACATACATGAGTAATCATGACATTTGTGTAAAAGATGACAGTCATAGAAGAAGTCTGACGTGTTTTTATTGGTTATTTGTCTTCAGGTTTTTCTTGTTGGCAGTCCTTCAGTGAGTGCTGGTTAATGTCTGCCTAGGTGGGAAATATTACTTTAATATTTACCTGATGTGCATATAGGTAGGAGGGCCAAATTATATCCTAACTGAGTATTCTGGTGACAAGATTGTGTCTCACGTACAGTTTCTCCCTGCAGAAAATCCCTGCAGTTTTTAGTTTGGTTTAGCAGGTAACCCCAGATGAGGTTATGGT
>NW_024583320.1:44450-65259 GCF_018398535.1 Haplochromis burtoni | reverse complement strand
GTCATAAAATACACAGTGTGTGGATGTTGAAAGTCCCCATAGCTCATGCAAATCGGTGTTAACCAGTCCATTCACTGATACCACACATAAGAATGGGTACAAACAGCACAACTAGTGCCTTATTTTCTCAGTGTTCTTCAAAGGTGTAGTTTGTGTATTTTATATCTACATATTATTTTTCTAATATTTACTTTAGTTATCTGAAACAATAATTAAAAACCACTCAATTACTCTCCTTACTTTTTCTTGTCTTTTCACAGTTCCTATCAGTCTCTTTCTCTTCGTACCAGCTGGGTGTGGCCAATCCCTCTAACAACATACACTATGTGTGAGAAAGCAAAAGACGTATTATGCAATATATCACAACTTATACAGTCATTTCAACCTGCTTCACACTAAAGCATAGTAATTTAAAAGGTATTTAAACAATTATTTTATTAACATAGACATGAGCATAGTTCCCATACTGGCAAACTGCCCTGCAAATCAGTGACAGGCTAACCTCGAGCACTGATGTCCTCTAGTGGCAGTGATTAAAAACTACGTTCCAGTACAATAATTAAAGACTCTGATGTGTGGCTGACTGTGAAGCAGACAGAAAAATGCATCCTTATCAGAGTGTTTCTGTCTGACTTTGTGTGTATTTCTGATCATTTGGTGTAAAAATACCACCCTCAGACAGACCGAGGGTTTCCCTAACACAATACCCTCATTTCTTCCATAGCGTCTCATCATCATGTTGAGATGCATGTATCTGCTCATTGGATTGGTTCATACCCACAGCTCAAAATATAAAAAGGAAAACTATTTGTGGCTTTTGTGCTGGTGGTAACCAGACATAGAAGTTGAATGAACAAGTCAAGACTCAAATCTGTTTCTGATGGGAAAACAGAAAAGTGTGAAAGTCCACGTCTGCCACTGAAAAGAGAAAAGAAACTGGCACAATAATGAAACACCTCTTAAAATGATTGTTTATTGTTTGTTTGTTAATTTTATTTCAATCATGTAAACAATATTCAGAAGTTCATTTAGCAAAGAAAAGAAAAAATCTATACAAAATAAAGAAACATACATTTTTCAATTGGCTTCACCTGTTCTGATTCAGTTACATATGGAAAAGGAGTTTATGTTTAAGTTTTCATAATCAGCACTTTGTGCTGTGTTATAAGGAAATCTCTAAATTATTCTTTAAAACGATGACATTATGATGACATTGTGAATAAGAAACACTTTGTGTTATATTAACATACACATCTTTATAATGACTTTTTTAAAAAACTGCCAGGGCTTCGATATTATTATGTTTGCACTGGAAGGTGTCTGGATAATGGCTGCACACAAGCGTCACAGGTTCCTTCTCACACAGCAGCTCTGTTTCCCAGCTTGCATGCCAAAGTGTACGTGGGCAAGATACGCAAACCTAGAGCTGCTCCCAGCGCATTCGTGAGAGTGTGAATGTGTGTGAATGTTCGACAGAATGCGCTCAGGCACAGAAAAAGTCACTGAGGTTGGTGGTGTAAAGTTCAGAATAACTATATTAGAACCAATCCATTTACCACTGCACCATCCACCAGTCCAATAAAAAAACAAACAAAAACACTTGTTATTCAAGATTTTATATTTATGAGGTGGGTTTTTCATAATCATGATTAACTATATCATATATCAGAAACTATTGGTATAATTTATGTTTACAAATTATGACTCCTTTTATTAATATGATGAGATTGTTACTTATAACTCATGACACACATTTTTCCATATAATAAGACAATGGGCCATAATTAGGTGAAGCTGGCTTCCGTTAAAGTGTTTTTATTGATTTTGATGGGAGTTTGGGTGATGGGTGTGTAGCAGTGACTTCTACAGTCATTGACGTGTACAGATGTCACCTGATCAGGCTTCCAGCACAGGACTCGGTTTCCCAGGTTACGTTGCTTCTTGTGTGTCCGCCATATTGCCTTCGCCTAAACGCGCTGGCTGGATCGTCTCTTACAACTGAAAATGTAAGTATGGAAAAATGATGTTCCCAGCTGGGATTCCTGCTTCGCTCCTGTGTGGGAAGTTGTGGTTAAAAAGCTCCAGGCGTCAGTTTGTGGTTGTTTCACGCTGTTTTCTGGAGGCTGGACAGCCGCACAGCTCAGCTCAGGACAGCGGTGCTCGGCTCTTGTCTGTTGTTGTTTTCCCCTCTGTCACAGCCACAAATTACATTCGTGACTCCGTCCCGAGTATTTTATTGAATAACTCGTCGTGTAATTGTGTGTGCTATTTAAATGGAAACGAGATGAGTGTCCGCCACGATCGTGCGGTCTTTGTCACGGTCTGTGTTCAGCTCCTTTCTGGCGTTAGCGCTGCGAGGAGCAGCTAGCCTCTTCGGTAGCCCGTGGTTAGCAGCCGAGCACCGTGGGTTCATTGAAATCTGTGCTCGAGGTCTGCCCGTGAACAACAGTTGATAAGCTAACACTAAAAACTTGGTGGAAAATTAATATCAGAGTCGACTCAGCTGCCTGTGCGTTTGAGAAAACCCGTTTACACGCTAACAGCCGTAGAGACCGTGTCTAATTTGAATGTGTGCTGCACACAGGGTTTTGTTTATGGACACAGATTAATGATTGCGGTACAAACACGTCATGGTAATGTACTGGTCAACGCAGCCCCCATTTTACGTCTCATTGTACTGTGTTTATTGATATTTTATTCTTCATATGTGGAAAGATTGTGTAGCTTGCCTTTGAAACCGCTCGTTGTGTTTTATGTGAACCACCCCCATTTTCACCTCTTTAGTGCTGGGTATCGCAATGCATTTTGGGTAGTCTTTGCCATGTTGTTTTTCGGGCAAAACCAAAACAAAGACAGAGGCCAACAGGTAATAAGGAGCAAAGCTGCAAACACCCAAATGAGACGCAGCAGACAAGACAGAGAAATAAGGCCAAGCAGGGAGGCACAGAAGTCTAACTTGAAACTTATTAAGGTCTCCATTATCTGCAGCAGCTATTCTTTACATTACGAGAGTACACTGTAAGACAGACACACATATATACAGTATAACATTCTGACTAGACAAACCTCTCAGACCCACGACAGAACAGCCCCATATAACACAAATAACACTGGTTTCTTGTAGAGCTGGGCGATATGAGATTTTTTCATATCACGATATGTTTTTTTCATTTCAGGCGATAACGATATCTATCACGAT
The DNA here is from genome assembly GCF_018398535.1 of Haplochromis burtoni. Classification (NCBI taxonomy): domain Eukaryota; kingdom Metazoa; phylum Chordata; class Actinopteri; order Cichliformes; family Cichlidae; genus Haplochromis; species Haplochromis burtoni. The sequence goes on along the minus strand of NW_024583320.1, from coordinate 62,060 downwards.
ATAAGCCAAATAACTATATTTGTAAGATTTAAATGTGCCGTTGCTCACAAGTAAAATGTGAAATAATCAGCAGCTTGTTTTGATTTAAATATTTATTTCCCATAATAAGTTCAACAGGGTAGATGTACTTAAGGAACATGAGACTTTTTCAGATAAATAAAGGCAAATATTGCAAACTACACAAAAGGCAGCCGCTAAAGCGTTTAAGTTTCAAAATAGAACAAACGAAACAGACTAAATTGTCAATTCCACTTAGAAACAAAATATTAATTCTAAAAATAAATCTTAGTTTGTTTTACAGAAGAACAGACAAAACTGACTAACTTTTGTCAATATCAAATAAACTGAGAACTAAAAGGAAATTCTCAATCTCTCCTTGTTGTATAGCTGAGCTTTTCAAACAGTTTTAACAGTTACTTTAGTCTGACAAAAGCCGAATGACGAATTAGCGCTTCCAGTCAGAGACTGAGGCTACGTCCACACGTACACGGGTATTTTTGAAAACGGAGATTTTCCGTTTTCGTTTTAAAAAATAATCCCGTCCACACATAAAGGGAGAAATGAAGGAAAACGCTGCTATGAACATGCCAAAGCAGCAGGTGGCGCTAGATTCCTAACCGTGCAGAAATGTTGGCCAATCAGAAGTCTAGAAGCCTCGGTGGGAAAAAGTAAACAAAGCTGGGGCATAGAAGCAGAACCGAGTCAGTGTGACGCATGCACCAGTTTATTGTATTTCCAGACTTGCTTTCGGCACAATTTACAGTGCACGCTACTCTGTTTTTTGTCAGACTTGAAATAGCCGAAATACCTTCACACTACGGAACTTCTTTGGCTCTTCCGTTCGACAATCTCTCCGGCATCATCTGTTTTCTCTTAAGGTCACGCTCGGTTGATTTTTCTAGTCGGCACACTCATTTCCTCCATTACGCTGGCTCCATTACCCGCTGGCTGCTTCCCAAACAAACACACGTGCGGCTTGGCACTTGTGCTGTACGTAACAAGTCACGCGACGTGACGCTGCGGCTGTGATTGGTTCGGCTCTGCGCTACTTAGTTTGGATTGGCTGACCTTTTTTTTTTTTTTTTTTTGAGGACAAGAGCGGCGAGGTCTATCGCGATAGCTTAATTTCTCTATCGAGTAAAAGTTATATCGCGATACATATCGTTATCGTTCTATCGCCCAGCTCTAGTTTCTTGTATTATCTGTACATAGACGAACTGTTATTAGGAGTGATCCATATGCCCAGGTTACACAACCCTGTGTGTCGTGAGCACCAAACACATCAGCTCAGTTAAGAATTAGAAATTATTTTCCATTTTTCAGTGGAGTACCACCTAATCTGCGTGGAGTCGTTATAGCGACCCCGTGATGTCATTTGTTTACGTGAAATGCCTGCTGTTTGGCGTATGACTTTTCGTCAGACACCACAGTGTTGTTTTTTGTGTGTCCTTTTCCCTTGTTGTCCACTTTCGGCTTGGATTATCGCGAAGGAGTCGTGACTCATCGAGCGACTCTATTGACCAGCCCATTGATGGCAGTCTGTTGACGACACAATTTCAGATAGCTTGGCCAAATAAGTACTAAAAAAGTATCTGGTAACAGGTTCTAACACCCAATGGAAAACCCTAAAAACCGAGTTGAGTTGAGCCAAGCCGATTACTGGGGTATTAGTACCTGTGTGGATACCAGTGAGAAGTATACAAGGGCTTCTGTGTGTCCGAGGTGTCATGATGGTACCCACTCATAATCATTTCATAGATGGGTTTCCTTTAAGGATCACACTGAAGCGTCTAAATGTGGGTGGGCGGTATAAACGGTATACGGTAGAAACAATATGAATTTGGCCAACAGTTGAGATTTTGGCTGTACCGCTCTACCGCGATAGCGCATGTTGATGTTGTCATCAAGCTGCACCTGTTTTGGTCGAAAGCGTTGCAGCGGCTGCAAACAATATCATGTGGAAATTATGCCGGGCGACAGTCATAGTGATATCTTTGACTGCCTCACACACTTCTGAGGATTTTCAAAAGTTCTTTACTGAAAAAATTGATAATATCAGAGCACATATCCCGCTCCCATCCCACGACACTTCTGAACCACCTGCATGTTCATTCTCTCCAAATTTAAACCAGTTTCATTATCCCATCTTTCTGATATAATAATGCCAACTACGTGAAACCAACTACGTGCCCCTTGGATGTGTTACCATTTCTCAGAGATGTGCTGAAGACAGTCGGCCCTAACATCCTCGCTATTGTAAATGGCAGTATCTCAAATGGAACTGTTCCTCATTCGTTTAAACAAGCTGTTGTCCAGCCGCTTCTAAAAAAACCTGGTTTGGACCCGTCAGTTCTTGGCAATTTTAGACCAATCTCTAAGCTGCTATTTTTGTCTAAGGTTTTCGACAACTTCAGTAACCCTACAAACGTCGCTGCTGTTTAGTTTTCTGTCCTCATTTATGTTGGAAGTGGTAGCAGAGCTGTACGTTTTAATTTTCTCAGCTAGCGAGCTAACTTCCTGCTAACTTCTAACTCCGTTGAATTTAATAAATTGTGTTTTCCTGGATGTTAAACTTAATTGTTACACCTGGTAAAGCAGCAACGCTGATCATTTTATTACAGATGAAAGAATTTAGACAGTTTGTAACTCTCAGTGATGCCGCAGTGTTTGTTTGACTTTGGGACCTGAAGCAGACGGAGTTTTGGACCCAGATTACTCCGCGAGGCTCCTGACTACGGCAGCCGTAATACTCCGACAATCCATTAAGCGGTGCGGCTTCGTAGCAACCAAACTCGTACTAAATCATTTTGACAGATTTCTGTAGCACATAAAATCGGTTCGAGGTCAGTAAGCACAACCAGAATTCATGCATAAGGTGCACCGGATTATAAGGCACACTGTCGATTTTTAAAAAATTAAAGGATTTTAAGTGCGCCTTATAGTGCGGAATATACAGTATACAGAAGAAAAGAATATATCGTGAGATATATTGTTACCGTACATGCTTCAAATTATACCGCGATATGGATTTTAGGCTATATCGCCCAGCCCTATGTCTAAATAAAACAAGACCATAAAGCTTCCTAACAACCCTATTACATCTAAAGAGTTACATTTGTTAAAATGATAACATGACAATGAAATGCTGTTGAAGGCGATGTTTCCAACTGCTATCCAAGAAATGCATTTTACTGGTGCAGTGACCTTAGCTGCTTCAGTCTGCAAAGTATAAAAACCTCTTAGTCCTTTCCATGAATGGAGACTATAAAGAGAGCGCGAGAGAGACGAGTCCCTCCAAGAGTCCTGAATTAAAGTCTGAGAGAAGTCAGCACCCACAAGTTTAAAACGATATTTTAATCTGCATCTCTGCCTGTCAGCGACACCTGAATATTCCCAATGAGGCACAATAAAGGATATTCCTATTCTGTTCTGAGCTTAGATGGGGATTTTATAAAATAGACACTGTAAACACATTGTTTTCTAATTCTATATAAACTTACTGGCAGCTTAATTTACTATGAAAGGTATAAGTAAATAACTATAATAGAAAAAAAGTACAGAGTAAGACCGTGGATCAGTGTGATGTCTCTGACAGTGCTGTGTTTCATCCAGTCGGACAAACTGGGTGAGAAGCTGGACTGTGTCAGATGCCAGCGCTAACACTAATGGCAGTGCGTTTATGGTAAAAAGTTTTGCTGCTGCTCATGAGGAATGAAGGGTTTGTGCGTCCGTGTTGACTTCTGCATTAATCGCAGCGCTGATGTGCTAAAGCAAGCTTTGAAGGAAACAAATCGTGGCTTCCTGTGCGCTGTGAATCCAGCACGGTGAACAGAGGTCAGCGGGCAGTGAGACCTTTTGGTCTTCTGCTTTCTGATTGGCTGACTTCCAGTCCCATTCCCTTTCCGCCCAACCCCCCACACCCCCCACCAACCCGACTCCCTGTCCACCAGTTTTTTGTCTTTCTTTCTGGTTGTTCTCCTTTTTGGATTTTTGGTTCATTGCTGAACTTTTATTTTACTCATTGACATTACAGGTTACATGTTTATGTGTGACAATAGAAAGTGTGCTGTGCTTACCATTAATTTGGAGTGAATAACTCGTTATCATTGATTTGCAGAAGAGTCTCCATTTTTCCTTTCTGTTTTTCAGAGTTTCAGTGATGACTCAAACAGTTCAGACCAATGGGGTCCAACCCCTCAGCAAGACTTGGGAGCTGAGTCTGTACGAGCTACAGAGGACTCCACAGGTAATCACTAACACCACCTCATCACAGTCAGCCTGTGGCACGGCTGTGTTTGTGATTGTTAGGCCTGGTTCGTCTTGGTGCTAACCTCAGTCTGTGTGTTTGCTTCTGCCACAGGAGGCTATCACAGATGGCCTGGAAATAGCGGTGTCACCCAGGTCCTTGCACAGTGAACTTATGTGTCCTATCTGTCTGGACATGCTGAAGAACACGATGACTACCAAAGAATGTTTGCATCGCTTCTGTGCTGATTGCATCATCACAGCTTTGAGATCTGGGTGAGTGCACGGGAACACCTGAGTAATATGACCGTCACAGCTGGACAGAGAGGGCGGAAGTTAGGGCTGCACGATTAATCGTTAGAAAATCGCGATCTCGATTCATACTTGTGTGCGATCTCATTTCCAAATGACAACGATTTTTAAAAAAAGAAAGAAAAAAAAGACGACGATTGTACCGCATTTTGATCCGGGACGTAATCTGCATGAAAACAAGCGCTCACTCTTCCTGCTCAACAAATGACAAGGGCGGAGCCTTATACCACGTGATACAGAAGCTGTGCCGTGTGATGCTAAAATTAGCAGGGAAAAAACAACGGAGAGCACGTCAGGGATGACGAGAAAGTGACAGGAGAAAATCCGTCCCGGTCAACCACCCAAACATCAATAACGGGAACCTTATACAGCGCTTCCCTATACCCGTCGAACTCCCGCAGGCACAAAGACATTACGGAGGCTATCACTTATCACCTGACCAAAGATATGGCTCCATCAACACTGTGCAAAACGAGGGATTTAGGAAAACGATCAACACCCTAGACAAACGCTACACAGTGCCGTCCCGCAACTATTTTTCTATTGTTGCACTACCTGCTCTGTACACGCAGCGTCGAGCAACGGTGGAGACGGAATTTCAAGCAGGACAACATTTTGTTGTTTTTATGTTTATTTATTGTTTTTATGTTCAGTCTCAACTGTTATGAAGTTGATGTGCAGTTAATAAGTGCAATAAATATTTATACTGGAAAAGAAAATCGTGAGAGAATCGTGATCTCAATTCTAAGCCAAAAAATCGTGATTCTCATTTTATGCAAAATCGTGCAGCACTAGCGGCAGTGAAGTCACGGAGCATCTGTGCAGCCTGTCGGGAAGCCTGTGTAGCCTTCCATGATTGGTATTGGCTGAAGCGAGCTTTATTCAAAGGCCAGAGTTAACGGCCAAATTTAGCCCAGGAAATTAGTTTTAACTTTTTATCAATGAGTTGCTCTTTCCAAATCCACTCTCTCTTTTAATGGCACTAAAACATGGCTAATAAAACACATTGCACCTACCCCACAGGATATTAGCATAGTAATAATACAGCAGTGAGACTGGTTCAAAAAGCCAAAGCTTCTCACCTGAAGGTTGATGTGTGAGAGTGACCATCTTACAGTCACAGCACCTGCTTCCACTCACACTTACAGATATAAGCATTAGGCATGCAGATGCACAGTAACAGTCCGAGCATCGTCTCATGCTGATGGGCTAGCACGGCCTCAGTGTGGTATGAATTTTCCTTGTTTTTGATATGCTGTTTTCACATACTGTCACTTCGTCTGTTGTTGTTCAGGCTTTCACAGGTCATGAGTTTTGCTTTCATAACACCGATACAGACGTTAGAAAACAACTGAGATGTTGTGCATGATTACCTGTTGTTCATGTGGAAGTGGCACTGATGCCGTTTGCTGTCTCCGCAGTAATAAAGAGTGTCCTACCTGTCGTAAGAAGCTGGTGTCCAAGAGATCGCTGCGTCCAGACCCCAATTTTGATGCTCTGATTAGTAAGTGATGTCAGGAAAGTTGTGCTTTACATCCACATGTTGATGGTTTCTTATGCCTGCAGGAAGAACATTTTGTGTCATTTTCACATTACTGTGGAAGAAGAAACATGGCAGCATTTGAATAATGAAAGCAGCAACAAAGATCAATCCATAAATAAGTGAATAGATTCATCAATACACCTTTGTTTCCTGTGACACGACGCCAGCAAGTGTTCAGTTACACAGCGATGTTGCTCCAGAGGTTTAAATAGTGCCAAGTGCTTATTTAAAAGTGCAACAGATGTAGGGAGGAATGAGACTTTCTGTTGCTTTGTTTTCTTTGCTCTGTACCGTCTCCCTGAGAGTAACGGCTCGTACTGCAGAAAAGATATGGGATGGATCATTAACAGTTTTATGATCCTGCTGAATCTTTTTCATATCTTTACTGGCGAGACTGGTTCTCTTTGTAGTCTTCGAGCTAATTTCTCACAGAAAAACCCAACACAGCCTTTCCATTTAAAAAAAGGTATCCACATAGATGCCTGAGTATTCATATGAGCTAACCTGCTGTGTCGTACACCTATCAATCCCCACTGAGTCATGTGCACATCCTAAGGTCAAAAATCATTTCTTTAGTTTTCTCAGTTTTAAAAATCAGATGATGATGATTACAGCACAGTATGAAATCACTACAATCAACAATTCTCCAAAATCACTATTTGGTTCATACTCAAGTTTTCTGTAGAGAAACATAATACAAAATAAATGTTTTTTAAACACAGCCTTCATTAATTTATTGTAATTGGATCATTATGTAAAAACAAATTGTTATATACGTGTACTTTCAGACCTGTAAGACACAGACAGTCTGAAAACATGTGTGTGTATATATTATACATAGTTATTTCCTGTTTATTTACGTGTGGACATGGTGCGTGAAGTCTTTCGTGGCATTTTTCTACTTTCAGGTAAGATTTACCCGAGCCGTGACGAGTACGAAGCCCACCAGGAAAGAGTTTTGGCCCGCATCAGCAAACACAACAACCAGCAAGCCTTATCCCACAGCATAGAAGAAGGGCTGAAGATACAGGCTATGACCAGGTAAAGGACGTGTACAAATGCTCCAAATACTCACATTAAACTCAGTCCATTTCAATGAATGCGAGTTACCTCTGTGTCAGACTACAGCGTGGTAAGAGACACACAGTGGAGAACGGCAGTGGAGCTGAGGATAATGGAGACTCTTCCCACTGTAGCAACGCTTCCGTCCACAGCAATCAGGTATGATGTGGTATACATGGATGCTTTCTGTGTACCGCTTAAGCCTCTTTTCCACGTGTACCTGTTTGATTCAACTGGACTCGATTTTAGGATTTTTCATTAGGTGTTATTACCTGGTACAAGCTACACGCAGAACTTTCAGGCCGCGTTGCTGTAACAACCTCACCCACATTGACTCAGCTGTAATGGAAAACAACCTAAGCCGAGTGTAGTTGATTAGGATTAGGTTGATTTGGGGTGGCTGTTACTCAGGAGGTAGAGCAGGTCACCTACTGATCGGAAGGTTGGTGGTTCGATCCCTGCCTCCTCCAGTCTGCATGTCATGTATCCTTGGGCAAGATACTAACCCCAAGTTGCTCTCCGACGCATCAATTGGCGTGTGAATGTGTGTGAATGTAGTTAGAAAGCATATAGAGAAAGTGCTTGTGAGAATGGGTGTGATTGGGTGAATGTGGCATGTTGTGTAGAGCGCTTTGAGTACTCCGGGAGAGCAGAAAAGCGCTCTATAAGAATCAGTCCATTTACCAATAGGTACTACTGGAACAGAGGCATTGGCGTCTTTGTCTTCCTTTTCTTTATTTTTCATGTAGAGCATGACTAGGGCTGGGTATCATCACTGACTTCTATCATCGAATCACAAAGTCCCCATTGATTCAGTGTTTACTCAGTCGGAAATATTATAATTCTGATCATTTACATCTCCTTACATTTATGTCTGTGTATAAAAACAAAGCTGACACTGTGAGACTTCATCAGAGCATCACAGCAGTTGTCTTTGTGTCAAAGTAACTGAGGATCAAACAGAAAAAAATGAAGGAGATTTTCCTGTCCTGGCTTTTCACAGTAGGGCTGCACGATTAATCGTTAGAAAATCGCGATCTCGATTCATACTTATGTGCGATCTCATTTCCAAATGACAACGATTAAAAAAAAAAAAAAAAAAAAAAAAAAAAAAAAGACGACGATTGTACCGCATTTTGATCCGGGACGTAATCTGCATGAAAACAAGCGCTCACTCTTCCTGCTCAACAAATGACAAGGGCGGAGCCTTATACCACGTGATACAGAAGCTGTGCCGTGTGATGCTAAAATTAGCAGGGAAAAAACAACGGAGAGCACGTCAGGGATGACGAGAAAGTGACAGGAGAAAATCCGTCCCGGTCAACCACCCAAACATCAATAACGGGAACCTTACACAGCGCTTCCCTATACCCGTCGAACTCCCGCAGGCACAAAGACATTACGGAGGCTATTGGGGTTTTTGGGGGATGTTGCTAACTCCGGGTCCGATAACAGGCACCACACCCGCAGTAGATGCGCTCGGTGTGAGGTCTCGCAGCAAGCTATCAAATACGGCGCATTTCTCGGCTTTAAAAAAAACCCGTCGCCAGGTGTTTCATCAGATTCGAGGTGTTACCTCCTTTGACAGTATCAGCTTAAAGCACTTGTTGCAGGCTGCTGAGTTTGCATCTTTTGTTGTGAAGTACAGCCAGACTTTGACCGCTTCGCTTTGGGCATTTTTAATCTGTAGCTCTGCTCAAAAGAACGTACGTGCCTGGGCCCGCCTACTATCCTCAGAAACGTAAAATGATTGGCTAGAATCCAAAGTGTATGACATCTCAGGGAAAAAAAAGGCACCGGCATAATGGCACCGGATACCGGTACCCATCCCTACTGGTACCAGGAGCTGTTATCTAATGGGAAACCCTGAAAAGCGTGGCGAGTCGATCCGAGTACTAATGGAAAAGAGACAAACACACGAGTGTGAGGACCACAGTGATTTTTAGGATGGGTGATCTCTCTTCATCTTTAACTGTGGTTCTGTAGGAGGCCGGGCCGAGCATCAAGCGCACCAAGACAAGCGACGACAGTGGTTTGGACATGGATAACGCTGCAGAGAACGGGGGCGGGGACTCGGTGATTGATGGTGGTGCCAGTGAAATAGAGCTGGTCTTTAGGCCACACCCCACCCTGATGGAGAAGGATGACGGTCACAACAGGTAGTCAGACATTGCTGCTGACACATTTCAATATAATACACACCCTACGTTAGCTCTGAAAATCCAGTTCCTGCACATATTCACACGAGTGCTTTTGTGTCTGCACAGTGTGGAGTTTGTCCCTCGCTACATAAAGACATCCGGTAACGCCACAGTGGATCACCTGTCTAAATACCTGGCTGTGCGACTGGCTCTGGAGGAGCTGAGGAGAAACGCTGAAGCCAGTCCTGTTAATGTGGAGGCAGCTTCAGAGAAACAGTACACCATCTACATACCTACAGCTGGAAACCAGTTCACTGTGAGCACCCACACAGACACACTCGGCTTTACTAAACATATAGCTATCCTGTCTTTTTCACTGTGATCCACACAGACGTGGACTGAAGGCTGTTGTTCCACAGACTTCTGTAAGACCGGAAGACTTTTTGCACCCACAGTATGATAATCTGGTGGCCATTAGTTTTAATTTTTCCAACCCATGTTTTTCTTACAGTGTTAGGGGCTGGCACAAAAATAAAACAAGTTATATAGTATAGCATTATTATTAGTATACCAAGGTTTAGCTTTGTGGTTTTATTTTTAAAGTGGAAGAATTCATGTTGGCTGTAGTCAACGAGGCACCACACTAGGGGGCGCTAACCACTTATTCCCTTTTTTTAATCCTTGAGGAAATGATGTAAAACACTGGCACTTGGCACATTTGATGTAGACGTACGATGTTGTAAAGGGATGTGCACAAAGGTGAGACAGCAGGTTTAGCTTTTCTATGTGCAAAAACAGTTCACAGTAACAACAACAGATTCAATGGCTACATTCAAAATACTGTGTGATTCAGTGTGTTTGGGAATTGACGTGTTGAACTCTGTCCACAGGTGCTGAATGGTTCCTTCTCCCTGGAACTGGTCAGTGAAAAGTACTGGAAGGTCAACAAACCCATGGAGCTCTACTTTGCCCCTACTAAAGAACACAAGTAGACGGCCAGGAAAACACACACACACGTGCGCACACACACACACACACACACACACACACTCAGAGGAAAATCAAATGCATGGACATGGATACCTGTGCGGCACACAGAAACAAGAGCAGAAGTGTATTTCTGAAGGAGATGAACAGGGTTGACTAAAACCCTCAAAAGGACTCTTGTACATAGAAGAAACCCCTTGTTTTATATTATCTGTATCCGTGTTGTTTCTATCTTAGTATGATGTAGCAGATCAGAACAGCAGCCGACAGACTGGGCTGCTGACAGTAACTGTGGATTCTCTCCAAACAAATCCAGGGTCCATCTATAGCGTGAAGTTAAAAGCACATGGTATACTGTCTTCATCTGGATGGCCTTTAGGCCGGGACTCGTGGGTCTGTTTGACTTTGGAAACCGCCCTGCATCACATGGGTGACATGTGGCTGGGTTTAGGGCCTTAAAAACCAGGACCAGCTCTGTCCAAACAGTGTAGGAGCACACGATCACTCCCAGTGACCTCCAGGATATCAGAATGATGCGCTTTGTTAAAATGCCTGTGAACAGTTTGCCATGCATTAGTGGGCCATGTACGATGCATCTGACATGCATGGAAGTAAATAAAAGCCACAATGTGAATATGTGTTGCATTGAAATGTGTTTCTGTTAGAACACTCTTCTATATATAATTATGGCGGCACGGTGGTGCAGTGGTTAGGTCCTGAGTTCGACTCCACTGTCCAGCCTTGCTGTGTTTTGTTTGTGTGGTTCTCTCCCAGTACTCCCAGAACATCACAGTTGGTTAGGGTAACTGGTGATTGTGAATGGCCCACAGGTTTGAATGGTCGCTCGCCCTGTGACAGGCCTGTCCGGGGCGTGCCCCGCCTCTCGCCCTGTGGTAGCTGGGATACGCTCCAGCATCCCTGCAGTCCTGATAAGCGGAAGAGAATCTTGCCACGTGTCACTGTTAGTTTACGTGAAAATGGAAACAAACCAACAGATTTGGTCGTCTTGTCACGGTCACAAAGTTGACGTGTACAGCTGGTTTATGAACCCTGATTTGAGTTGGAGAATCTCAGTTGCCCTGATCTGTAGGAACAAACTGTCTTCTAATATCTGTGGCTGCTCTCTGTCGCTCATCCTTTTATAAATGTCTTTTGTAACAGTATGTGTGATCGGAGGCTTGGACAGTTTGACCTTTACAGTATTTATCCTGTTTGCTGAGGGTGGCTGTCCATCACAGGGAGGTTAACTCGTTGCTCTCACAGACACATCCTGGAGAAATCTTTGATACAGTTTGTTTCATTTTCCACCTAGCAGTCAGGTTCCTGAGTGTTCGGAAGAGAAACTCCACGGAAAGGGTGATTCCTGAGTGAGTGCGAGTCTAAACGTGTACCGTAAATGTTGTGACTTTGTCAATTTGTGTTCAGACTGGTTGCCAGTTGGTACATTTCAACAAACCACAAACATGTGCAGAGTTTGAGCTGTGCTAACGTGAGCTCATGCTCGGTTGCATGGACACTACTTGTGAGTGATTACTGAAATGTGTTGATGAGAATGTGAAGGGAATAAACTGTCAGTACAGCCTGTGTCATGTCATAAACTTGTTTTCACTGATGGTGGGAAAAGGAAGTGTTCAGACACAGAACATGGAAATGATTTGGTTTCATACAAATATCATGTTTGATATCCTGTAACGTGTTTTCCGTCTGTCTTTAAAACCTGCAGCTGTTAAACAAATGGTATAGCACAATGCCATGTTTCTGATTAATGTATAGTATGGGTTATATTAGAGGAGTTGGAGAATCTGTTAATTTAAATAAATGGAAGTGCTCTGCTCACTGCAAGTCAAAATGTTATTAGAGAAACGTCTAAATTATGGATAAAAGTCGATGAAGCAAAGTTTATAAAGTTTAGAGCGACTCGTTTGTTTCCTAAACCTTGAAACTAAAAAACAGCAAACATTCTTTCTTTGGATGCAGCTCGTCTCGGGTGACGATTTGCTGCTATTCTTTCATTCGAGTCGATAACCAGAGAACGATCTTTCTGCACAGTAAGTATAACTTCGGGTCTGGAGAGTGTAGATGACACTTTACTCATTTCTGCCGTTCTAGAGAAAAAGGTAGTTAAGCAAAATGTAGCAGCTGAAGGAAAAGTAGAAACTAGCTGTTGCAACTAACCTCAGTGCTTGAGCAGATACCGTTTCGTTTTACTGACCTATACATTATTCTGAATAAAAATAGTTTGAGCAGAAATCAACATTGGACTTTTGAAAGTCACAGAGGAGCGTGACTTTCAACTTTAGCAAAGAAAATGGTCCCATTTCACAAAATACACTCACCATGAGAGAGAACCCTACGAGTCACAGCGTTACTCATGTTTCGTTTAGGACGAGTGCATCTGATCAGCAGTGTGTGGAGCTTGTATACTGCATCCTTCTGTTTGGTCAATAAAGCTGAATCTGAGTTCAACATGGAGCACACGGTGCCGTTTCTGCTCTGTAATCATGTTTGACATCCTTTCAGTTCAGTGGAGTCCAGTGTTACATGACCTCGGCATAGAGCTGAATACATCAGTGTAACTTCACATCAAAGGTATTTTTAATGAATTGGATTCAGTTGTCATATTAAAGTTTTTCCCCTGAACATTGGCTGATTCTATCATTTGTTCTGCTACTTTGTAAATAAAAAATATCAATAATTATAGTCATTTGTTAGAAACATTGCTCAAAATACCAGAATGTTAAACAAAATTAGCTTATGTTTCATTTAATGATGCATTTAGTTTTGGCACATGTGGCTCTCCATAGACTCCACTGGTTTCTTGCACTGAGGAAGCCAGACTGCACCAGTAAAACAGTCCTATAAAGTCCCACATCTGGATGACACCCATAGATGAGATGGTGTTTTACTCTAGCCTGGTGCACAACAAACACTTAAACTTGAAATAAAACTTATGAATATTATAGTAAACACGATCATTATTTACAGGCATATCGTGTCTAATACTTTACTGGCTCAAAGTTGTCACTCACATCACTCGCCCATAAAGCAGAAAGCCTCAAAAGGCGGTTCATCAAAGACCGTCCGGATTTCTCGACACGCTCCGACGGCTCTGCTCGTCCCATCACTAACAACTATCCTGCTGTTGTGATAAAAGCAGAATACAAACTCATTTTCAAATGTGTGAGCAAAACAACTACAGTAGTTTTATATGTATAAAAGGATTCAACAGAAGCAGAAAAGACAAGTGTTCAGCTTCGGCTCTTTATTCTTTTGTTGTTTCAAATATACAAAGAATCAACGTAAGAAGAACAGCCACGAATCAGGCTGAACCAAACACAGTTTTGGCATGAGCAGAAAAAAAAAAAGTGGACAAACATCTTGAGAAAGTTGAGGGTAAACAGGAACGTTTCCTCTGGATGAGTCCGACTCTACCAAAGGAAAAGGGGAAAGATGCAGAGAAGACAGCGCGAATGGTGCGAGAGCCAGCAGAGCAGCCGGGGAGCTGTTTAAAGGAGGAGCTGCGGAGCTGCTTTGCGTCTGGGTGAGAGGTCTCTTTGCAGGGATGCCAAACAGATTGTGTGAGGTGCCAGCACCTTGCCGCCTGACTGACACCCAGCACTTTGAAATCATAGAAATGTGTGTGAAATCCAGAAAGTAGAAAAAAAAGTAGAAAGAAGAGCAGTTGGAAAAAAAGTCCTATATAAAGACATGAGCTCAGAAACACAATCAGCTGTGGCGTGTGACTGGACGCTGCAGGTTCGGCGACCATCAGACCGTCTTCCTCGCAGTCAGGACTCTCACGATAGAGCCAACTCCTCCCACTGCCAGGGCCTGAGGACGCACAGAAAAGAAACGTCCATAAACTTTTCTCTGCATTATGATTTGAGGGAATCGTCTGTGATTGTGATCAAAGCTCTGGCTTTGTGAACGTGGCACTAACCACTTAATGGAAACTGGTTTCGATTTCAGCACAATTTCCACTCTAAGATTGTATTAGCTTAATTAACAGAAAGCACTGACCTTTTCATGCCACTGCAGGAGTACAGCACTACTGTTGTCAGAGGGCTTCTCAAAGCCTCTGTAGATGTATTTCATGAGCAGATCCACTCCTGCTTTGTCCAGAGAGCCCACAGCCTTCTCTATGTCACTGCTCTTGAAGCTGCTCAACACTTTGACCACCAGCTGCTCTGCTCGCTCCTATGCACCAACACACATAAAGAGGGGGAGGATACTGCATATTAAAAAGCAAGTACCTAAATGAACACTTTCCATCAAGACATCTGAGCTCCCACATCATTTCAATTCAATTTTATTTATATAGCCACAATTCACAGCAGTTGTCTCAAGGTACTTTATATTGCAAGGTAAAGACCCTACAATAATACAAAGAAAACAGCAAGCACTGTGAGGAGACTGGGAATGAAAAACTCCCTTTTAGCAGGAAGATGACTCCAGCAGAATCCCACTCAGGGAGGGCTGGGGAGGAAGACAGAAAAAAGAAACGCTGTGGAAGAAGAGCCAGAGATTAGGGGTGGGTTTTATTCATCGATGCATCGATTAAAATCGATTCTGGCTTGGATAACGTGATATCGATTCATTAAAATCCTGAATCGATTTTTTAATATAAATGTATTTTGCCCAAAATTCCAGAATCTCAGGTGAAACGTCACAAAATTTTGACAACCACCAAACATCTAAGTCAGTGAATTAGAGCAGGAACACGGCTTCTGCACAAAGACGTAAACACAAAGCGCGGAGCAGAATCAGTGAGATGTCGCCTTTCTCACCGACGGACACGGTCGGGGCTGAAAGCCGACAGCTCGGTGATTCTGATGTTTCGGCGGGTCGAGCTTTGTGTTTATGCCCTTTTTGCGCGGATTCTAAAGCTGTTAGTCTGATCTCTCTCCAAACAATATTGACCGAACCAGCAGCAAAAGCAGATCCAAACTACGCTTCACATAAACATCGTCATGAATTCACTCTGACTTTTGCCGTTTTGCTTCCACCAGGATAAAATCACACTTCATGCACAGCTCTCTCTCTCTCTCTCTGTACTTCAAGAACAGTTTCCAGTCTAAAAATCTGTTTTCTGCATTATTCGCTTGCTTGTTACGCACAAGTCTACCGTTTTTTACAGGCTGTCGGCCGATGTTTTTTTTACTTACTTCTGAAAAGAAAACCTAATTTCTGCTGTTCAACAGGCTTCTGAACAAATGTAAACTTTTTAAAATTATACAAAATGCCTGTTAGCCGTGTCTCTAATAAAACCGCTGTAACTTCAGAGGTGATGTTCATATGCTGATTAATGGTTTTCTTTCATTTTTGATGTACTGCAGAATATTTTTATAAAATTCCAGAACAGGAAAATCTCCTTCATGTTTTTCTGTGTTTTATCTTCAGCGACTTTGACACAAAGGCCTCTGCTGTGATGCTCACACCTTTGATAAAGTCTGGAAAGTGTCAGCTTCCTTTTTATAGATACAAAAATATGTAAATGTACTGATCTGAATTATAATATTTCTGACTGTCAAAATTTCCCAGATTCAAATCGAATCGAAGATCAAATCGATTCAGGACCTTGTGAATCGGAATCGAATCGATTCTAGAAATCAGTGACGATACCCAGCCCTACCAGAGATGAATAATAACTCATATGCAGAGTGATGTATAAACATATAGTCAGTGCACAGTCAACACTCAGTGCATCACGGGAAGCCGAAACCTACTGCAGGGTAACCAAGGGAGGATTTAGGTTCATTTGATCCAGCCCCAACTGCATGCTTTATCAAAGAGGAAACCTTTAATTTCAATGTGGAGGGGTAGCAGCTCTACTCTGTGCCTATCTCTAAGACAGAGACAAGAAGAGGACCCCAGGACTACAGGCCTGAAATCCCACGTCATGAAGACCCTGGAAAGACTCATCCTGGACCAGCTCCGACCCATACTCAGACCACGTCAGGGATCCTCTTCAGTTTGCTTACCAGCCCCTTCTCGGAGCTGAGGATGTCATCATCTATCTGCTCAATCGCGTCTACACCCATCTAGACACGTTGGCGAGCATTGTGAGGGTCATGTTTTTGACTTTTCCAGTGCTTTCAACACCATCAGGCCGACCCTCTTGGGTGATAAGCTTACAGCGATGCAGGTGGATGCTTCTCTGGTGTCCTGGATTGTTGATTACCTGACAGGAAGACCACAATATGTGTGTGTCTGACAAGGTGATCAGCATCACAGGAACACCACAGGGGACCGTCCTTCCCCCTTCCTCCTCACCCTGTACACCACACACTTCAGCCACTGCACAGAGACCTCCATCTTCAGAAGTTTCCTGATGACTCTGCGGTGGTTGGATGCATCAGCAGGGATGATGAGTCAGAGTAGCCAGAGGGCTGTGATGTGAGCAGAATCATCTGCAGCTTAGTGTGGCAAAGACCAAAGAACTGATTGTGGACTTTAGGAGGACCAGGAAACCTGTGACACCTGTTTCAATCCATGTGGACTATAAATACCTCGGAGTACACATAGATAATAAACTGGACTGGGTTAAAAACATCACTGTACTCTACAGGAAGGGCCAGAGTCGTCTCTAAGGTCCTTCAACATTGGTCAGACAATGCTCAGGATTTTCTATGAGTCTGTTGTGGCCAGTGCTATCCTCTATGGTGTTGCATGCTGGGGCAGCAGGTTTAGGGTTGACTCCCTTAAGGTGGTACCTGAGAGGCAGCTATCATCCAAGATGAAGACAATGCTGGATTATACCTCCCACTTACTCCATGATGTGCTGGCTAGTCACAGGAGCACGCTCAGTGAGAGACTAAGATTACCCACAATGCACCACTGAACAACACAGGAAATCATTTCTGCCTGTGGCCATCTCCCTTTACAACTCCTCCATCTAATGCACAGTACAGACTGCAATAGCTACACACTGTTGCACAAGTGACAAAGTTCACAGGTTAAATGTCCCTCATATATTCTTGATATTTATAATTGAGCTATTTGTATATATTAGAGCTATTTCTTATATTTCTAAACTTTGTAACATATTGTATCATGTAATTAGTTTAGTCTATTACTGTTACTGTCTTGGAGCAACTGTAACCCACGTAAAGTATTTCGATTGTTTAATATGTGCATTGAAGGACATGTCCTGGTCAAAAATGACTCCAAGGTTCCTCACAGTGTTACTGGAGGCCAAGGTAATGCCATCCAAGAATCTGCTTAGATACCATATTTCATGTTACCCGTCTTATCTGTCTTCATGGATAGATAAAGCTGGGTATCATTTATGCCTTCTAATGATGCTGCCTAAGGGAAGCA
>NW_024583320.1:34899-44425 GCF_018398535.1 Haplochromis burtoni | reverse complement strand
CCTAGCACTGAACCCTGTGGAACTCCATAATTAACCTCAGTGTGTGAAGAGGACTCTCCATTTACATGCACAAACTGGAGTCTATTAGATAGATATGATACAAACCACTGCAGCACAGTACCTGTAATACCTACAGCATGTTCTAATCGCTCTAATAGGATATTATGGTCGACAGTATCGAACGCTGCACTGAGGTCTAGCAGGACAAGCACAGAGATGAGTCCACTGTCAGAGGCCATAAGAAGATCATTTGTAACCTTCACTAAAGCTGTTTCTGTGCTTTTTCTGTGTTTTTGAAAAAAATTGCAATAAAAAGAGGTTTGAGATGATCCAGCTCTTTTTATTGCAATTTTTTTCAAAACCACAGAAAAAGCACAGCCATCACTTGATCCAGCTAAGACAGCTGGGTCAAGTGATGGCTTTTTAAATAACAGTTGAGGGCCTGTGGTACATAAGCTGATTGATAGAGAGACTATGCTTGCTCCTCACCATCAACCAACCATCCTGTTTTTCCGGCTGCTAGGGACAACCTGCTGGGGGAGAGCTAATGGTAGCTATGCTACCTTTGGTCACACTGACTACAAGGGCCTGGCTAGTATTATGTGTGAGGTTAAAATATTTTGTTCTTCATAAAGTTTTGTTAAGTCAAATTATTTAGATAAGAAATATTATTAAATAGCAGGTGTATATAATGCTCTGATGGTCTGTTAAGTATATATACTTAAGTCAGGTCCATGCAAGGAAACTAACCAAATTAAACCAATTCTGCCAAGAAGAGTTTCCAATCAGTCCAGAATTATGCCAGAAGCTTATTGATGGCTACCAAAAGCATGTTGTCAAGGTGCAACCAAAATATGTTAACCAAATATTAGTGGGGGTATATGTATATAAGCAGCATGGGGGTACAGTGGTTAGGACTTTTGCTTCACAGCAAGAAGGTCAATTCAATCCCAGGTCCTGGGTTTGAATCCACCATTTGGCCAGAGCCTTTCTACTTTGAGTTTACATGCTCTCCCCATGTCAGTGTGGGCTACCTCTGGCTTCCTCCCATAGTCCAAAGACTAACTGGTGACGCTAAACTGACTATAGGTGTGAAAGTGAATGGCTGTCTGTCTCCCTGTGTTAGCCCTGACTGACAGCCTGTCCGGGGTGTGCCCCATCTCTTGCCCCATGGCAGCTGAGACAGGCTGTAACTCCTAAGCAGTTAATGGAGCTTTTCTATGAAAACCTTTTAATTAAAACTGAAGCGTTACTCTTGGATTATGTTTCATTTAAATCTCTTAGGAAAACATAAAGAACCACATTCAGAGAAGTTAAATGCCACTGTGGAGTATCGCAGCTGCTGGCTGGCCCGCGCGATCTGATATCGTCGTGTTGGTGTTGTTCCCAGATCAACATAGTAAATGTTGTTCCAGGATCAACATTGCAAGTGACCAATCAGAATGTTGTGACGTCATACTTTTGCGACTTCGGGAAAAACCGCCGTAAAACAAAAAAACTGTACTTAAGCTGCGAGAAACCGCCTCTGTCCACCGATCAACGGACCCTAACCCTTTAATAAACGCTAAGCTGGATTGATATTGTCCTTGCAACATTGGAATTTCATAAATGCACGAATGGCTTGGCGCGCAAAAGAATAACGTCACAACAATGTGACTGGTCACTTGCAATGTTGAACCTGGAACAACATTTTCATGATGATCTGGGAACAACACCAACACGACGATATCAGATCATCCTGGCTGGCCCTCCCTGAGCCTGGTTCTGATGGAGGCTTCTTCCTTTAAAAGGGAGTTTTTTTATTCCCACTGTCACCAAGTGCTTGCTCTCTTTATTGTTGTCTTGATTCTTTACCTTACGATATAAAGCATCGTGAGGAGGCTGTTGTTGTGATTTGGTAGTGTATAAATGAAATTGAAGTGAATTGAAAATAAATGTAGAGAGTCAGGTTGAATAAAAACACGGATACCTTGGCATTCTGGTTCTTGGTGTTGATTGGAGGATTCTTTAGGACAGCACTGAGAGCTCCATTCAGATTCCCCTTACAAAATATCAGTCAAGGACAACACAGAGATGGAGATACACGACCTGTGCTTCCTGTTTTAAATGAATACACATATAGTATACACTATAGACACTATAAAGTGCAACTACAAAACAAGGAGTAAACTGTTTCTAAAGCAAACAGCAGGTTTCATTACAAATAACATAAAAAAAAAAGAGACTTCTGTGACTAAATTTTACAACTAGGCACATAAAGTCAAGAGTCAGAGTAAGGCTGCCACGATTCGTCGACTATCAAAATCATTGACGACTAATTTAATAGTCGACGTGTCGTTTGAAGCTTTGCAAGATCCTGAAAGACGCAGGAATAAGTAGTAGGATTTAAGAGTGTAATAACGGACTGAAACAGAAGATGGCAGCACTGCATGTACAAGGATGCCAGCTGCCGTTAAACCCCGAAGAAGAACAGTCCCGATCATAGCTGTGTCCAAATTCAGGGCGCATTACGTTACAGCGACGCGACAAAGGCTGTCCAAACTCGAAGACTTCTCCAAATGCGTCCTTAATTTCCCCAGATTTGAAGGATGGGTCGGGTGTATCCTTCATGACCCAACCTATCCCAGAATTCATAGCGCGGCCCAGCCAATTACAGTTTCCAACGATGGCGGCAGCTACTTAGTTTTAATATTACTCTTTCTGGGTCACAAAATAAAGTTTTCAGATATTTTCAGGCGAGAATGCAGCTGTGTAAACCTCAAATATCTGGTCGATTTATCAAAACATCACATATTTACAAAAGTGCTCCGATGTTTTCGGAGATGTGCTGGCCAGGAGGTCAAGGTTCAACTCCTGGCACATCGTTCTCAAACCCCCCGCGGTCTTTCGCTACTCAGGTTAAACATGATATAAAAGTCACTTAGATAACTTAAAAATGTTATTGTTTGGCTTTTTTCAGCGTTTTGTTTGTTCCTCAGTAAATCGGTTTGGCTGAGATTAAAGTTACAGTTTTCACACAGCTGAATAAACGTCAAACAGAAAACTGATAAAACAGAAGTGTGAGATGATAGAGAGTTTACTCCAGTGTGCTGTTATATTTTAGATAGAAAGAAGACGGCTGAGTTTCCACTGAAACAATCTGCAAATTTCATTAAAATTTAATAAACTATCACCTTGTCTTTATTTTTAGTTAGCACATACCTGAAACACTTCAAGCTGTAAGCTAATGATAGTTATATCAGAGCAGATGCTGCTGGTGCAATAAGCTGTACGTTTCACGTCCAGTGGATGATGATCTGATTGGTCGACTCTCTCAATAATCGTGTGTGGCAGCCCTAATTCAGAGTAAAAGGACTACTCTATGGTGCTCCATAAACGACAGCGGTAAAGTAGAGGCAGCGAGTCCTCCTGCACAGCTCCTCAGCCTGTTCTCTATGCAGCCGAGCTCACCTTAAAGCACTGCTGGTGGTTTCATCGAGGCCTTTAAAGGCGCGGAAAGCTGCAGGTGAAAGAAACACAGTCGAACAGCAGCTCTTTAGCGCGAATACATGACAATTCTGATAATACACACAGTCCGACACACGGACAAAGAATGGGGCTGAAACATTTCCTTAAAAAGGAAAAAGTCACAGAGAACCACACCCTCCTGTGACTGACACCCGGAAGTCAGGTTTCACAGGCTCCTATGAAACAAACTGCACACAGGATGTCACAGAAACGTCAACTTTATGTCACTGTAAATACCCGGAACATTATTTTAACCATATAAAAACGGGTACCGAGAAGCACCGATACTGGACCGATACTCCGCCCTTCAAACAGCGGAGCTGTCCACATACACGCATCACTGTTCGCCGCCCCGTCAGCAGAACAGCCGCCAACTTAAAGGATATTGTCTGAGCAGAGAGTCCACTTCGGCCTCGTCCGGACCGCCCTGATTCTCTCCTCCCTCTTCCTCGTCCACGAACTTGTTCTCGTCGTATTCATCGACATCTACTTTCCTGAAGCGGTCGGACACCGTGTTCTTAGACATCCTGTACACGACAACAAAGATCGGCTAAAGGAAAAGACAAAGCTCTAAGGACAGCACACGCCACGAAACTCTGCTGTCCACTTCGCAGCCCCGCAGGTCCACTTCTTCACTTCCTCACCTCCTCACTTCCTCACTTTCTTTCTACTTCTTCCTCGTGTTCGGGCCAAACAAAAAAACCCCAAACTGGCGCAGTGCTGCCTCCAACTGGTACGGAGTTTACAGAACATTTTTTAATATTTGCAATACAAACTCATATGAAGAAACGAGAACATCGTGAGCAAACTCATTTTTTATGCAATCTATATTACATGTCAAGTGAATTCTTTTTGTTTTAATTTGATGACTATGATTCATTTCATGAAAGTCCAAAAGGTATTTCTGAAATGTATTTATAAGACCAATCAAAAAAGATTTACAGTACAGTCCGCCTACTGGTTACCTAGGCTCTGTAGGGTTTAGCTTGGTTAAGCTGGCTGGCCATTCAAGCACGGTGATGTCACGGTCAGCAAACTATTTGGTAATGGTTTGGGGACTTAGCACAAATCACCACAGAGTGAGTAAACTTATACTGTACTTCAAACAACTTGGATTCTGTGCATCGAAACTCTTCCTCCAGTTATCTCTGAAAAAGTGATTTGATATTAGAAATAACAGCTGCAGCCCCCACCTTAAGATGTCAGTGCGTGGTGACCAGTGTTGGGTAAGTTACTTTAAAATAGTAACTTAGTTAGATTACTAGTTACTTCTCTCAAAAGTAACTCAGTTACTTCAAGTTACTCGTTACTTTCAAAGTAACTAGTTACTAGGGAAAGTAACTTTGGTTTTACTCAGAATTCTCTTGTTAATGTGTTCTTCCATAACTTTGCCAGTCTTCTAGCTTGCTTACTTGCCACAAGTGCACTGTGCCACCTACCAATAGAAAGGAAAAGATAATGTGCATATTTCCACGAGAGAAATCCCACGCCTGGACCGTCATTGACTGCTGCCATGATTCTAGCCTACGTCACAGCGTCATGTGCGCCTTTTACATCCAACACAAAAACTGCAGTCGTGGTGCTTTCGATTGTACTCAGAACTCAGGAAATTCTGCCTTCTGAATAGGAAGATGTAGGTAACACCAGACTGCAGATGAGCTGCATACAGGGCTGGACTGGGACAAAAAAATCGTCCCGGGCATTTTGACTAGAGACCGGCCCACCATTATAGGAAAAATCATAAAGCCTTTGAATGAAAATAAACACTGTTGTGACAGTGATGTACACTGTTCTGATGGTATATATGCATCAATCTATCAATCGTTTGTTGTAAGATTCAGATAATTATTTTTTAAAAGCTAGACATTTTAAATGAGAATAAGAAAGAAAAGTATTTCTTTGTGCCCCCCTTTCCCTGTTAATGCCCTACCTGCCCCCCTGGCAACACTTTGCTAGACCGCCCCTGCACAGTTACCAGCTGTCAGCTACCTAAAAAAGGATCCTGGTGTTATTTGTCTCTCAGAAACAGTTCATAACTTCCCTTCAACTCATTCATGTTACCTAAAAGGTAAACCTGTTTCTCCATCACAGCTCTGATGATTCAGTAAGGACATCTCCTGGTTTCATCTTCATGTTTCCCTCTCACCAGATAACCAAACCATATCATGACCAGCAGCTTTTTCAGCTGTGGCTCCAGCAAACATCAGCTGATACTAGAAATTAATATTAAATAAATTCTAACAACAGCTGATCAAGCTTAAACGTGCTGCTGTTGTTTAGCGCGACATCCGCTGGTTTCCTCTTTCGGCGCAAAGTGAGCGATAAACAAACAAGAGAGAAAAGACGATCAGCTGATCATTGATCAGTTTTCATGATTGAAGTAGAAACGGGAGAGGGAGGGGGGAGAATGAAAGAAGAGGCAGCTGTGCAGCAAAGACACAGAATAACTCCAGCTTTGTGTCTTTTTCATTGTAGCTGAATTACGGGACAAACTGTTCCTTTTCACCTCAATAAGAAACGCGTAATATTTTCTCTGAATACCAGACGGGACGGTTGGCAACTCTAATAACTTATGAACAAAATAAAGTTCAACATCATTAACTTCATAGCACCACCCAGCTGTATAGAAACTCCGTCATGCTAGCTAGCACGCAGTACGGAAAAAGTCAGAATAACGAAAATAAACTCCACCTAAACTTGGTTTATATCTGACCCAGAGAGACTGCAGGTCATAACTTCTTACCTGAAGTTCAGTTCACACTTGGACCGGCGGCCGCCTCGGGTCTCTTTTCCTTCTGCGTCCCTTTTCCTTCATCCACCTGCTGGCCTCCACCACTTGCTAATGTTACTGAATCTGTGGAAGCTCCGCGATAGCCACCACACGAAGTAACGAGTAACGACCCTATCTAAATCCCAGTAACGAGTAACGCGTTCCTGGTTTTGGCATAATAACTAGTTACCGTGCTCGTTACCACAATAATAACGTAGTTACTGTAACGCGTTACTTAATAACGCGTTAGTCCCAACACTGGTGGTGACGTGGGAACTCCAGCCTTACTCCACTCCTTATGAAACTCTCCAGAGTTCTTGAATTTGCTTTTTCAGTCAGTTCAACTCAATTCAATTTTATTTATATTATTATTTATATAGGACTAAATTACAACAACAGTTGCCTCAAAGCGCTTTATAAGGATTATTATATTATACCCTATAATAATCCCTAAACAATCATATGACCCCCTATGAGCAAGCACTTTGGCGACAGTGGGAAGGAAAAACTCCCTTTTAACAGGAAGAAACCTCCGGCAGAACCAGGCTCAGGGAGGGGCGGGGCCATCTGCTGCGAGGTTGGGGTGAGAGAAGGAAGACAGGATAAAGACATGCTGTGGAAGAGAGACAGAGGTTAATAACAGATATGATTCAATGCAGAGAGGTCTGTTAACACATAGTGAGTGAAGAAGAAACACCCAGTGCATCATGGGAATCCCCCAGCAGCCTACACCTATTGCAGCATAACTAAGGGAGGATTCAGGGTCACCTGATCCAGCCCTAACTATATGCTATTCTTATTAGAATAGAGGGATTCGAATAATAATCCCTCAAGGAAATTATGGTTCCAGTAGCACAACATCAGTTCACCTTAAATACAAATAAGAAAAAAAACAAGCAGGTACAAATCATTAAGAATAAAATATCAGCAGCAATATAATTTAAAAGGTAATAATCAGTACATTTGGTAATATTATTACATATCTACATACCTTTCAGCATTGATGATGCCTTTTCAGATGTGCAAGCTTCCAATTCTACAGGCATTACTTTTTTACTATGTACAGAACTTTGATCAACCTGTGTTGTTTTGATTGATTGATACTACACCACCATACAATCAGACATGCAGGCTTTTGAACTGAGTGCTGGATGACAACCCAGATGGTCCCTCTCCTCTTTAGTCCAGAGGATGTGGTGCTCATGTTTTCCAAAAAGAATTTCATAATTTGATTCATGACTACAGACGGACAGAAGGGTTTTCCACTTTGGCTCTGTCCATTTGGTCCAGAGAAGATGGATGATGTCCACTTATGGCTCCTTCTTTGCATGATAGAAGTTTTGGTTTGCTGATCGCACAACGCTTTGTGGGTGAGATCATGCAGTGATTTCAATGACAGAATAAATCCTGTTTTTAATTCAGATTTTCAGTGTTGTTGTTTGTGCAAACAGTGTTGGGCAGAGTATAAATGAATTTGACAATAAAGCAATTTTTTAAATCACCAAGTACTGGTATGTGTCTTAGTCTGGAATCTTATACTGGTATAGATATTATGAGATATTTACAGTCTTCACACTTTTACACATGTTGAAGAACATTCTGATGCCTAATTAACCTAATTAGCAGCAAAATGTTCCTCAAACTGTTCCTTTAGGCACCTCTCACTCCTCCAGCTTCCACAGTACTTCTAACTCTGTACACAACCCTCATTTTGAATGCCGGGTGCTTTAATAAGCTATAGTTCTCTTATAATAACTTAATTTGTACCCACAATAAATTGAATTGAACTATCTTTTTAAAAAAGAAAACAAAACAAAAGAACAGAACAAATTTAGATAAAAAACAAACTAAAAACCAGCAACAAACAACTTAAACATAAACAATACGCACACCAACCACGCCGCGTCGCCCGCGTCTGGCCTCCCCGCCGGTTTTCAGAGTTGCCGCGACGTGAAAGGAGCCAATCAGAAGAGGGACCTCAAATCAGCTGACGTGGGTCATGTGACAGGGAGTAGTTGATATGGGTTACAAACACAATCGCTAATGCCGGGTGATTTTTACCCGATATAATATAACCAATAAAAAGTAATCAAATATATCAAAATATGACAACACATGACAAATTAGAGTGGTCTTCTTTTACTTTCAACTGTGCCATGTCTAACAAAATGAAAAAAAAACCCTCCTAAAACAAAATAATGACTCTGGAAAGCTGGTCTTTGGTCCACCCATTCCTGGGACATTTGAGACTTCCCTGGTGAAGGCACAGGCTCCTCGACACGCAAACAGCTGCAGGAGAGAGAAATCATGTAAATGTATTTGCTCGGGTGTAAATCACCCAGCGATAGTGTTCTAGGGTTTAACAGAGATCCTCAGTTCATCGACCTCTGTATGAGTAGTTCAGATAGCTGCTCTGCTCTGTGTTGGTACAGGGCATTGGAGATGATAACAGTGGGTGGATTATATTCTTAAACTTAGTTACAGCGCTTTCAGAAAGACATCTACTGTGATAAAGTCTACTCTCCACCGCTGTGTAATCAATTATTGTAAATGTAAATGTTATCAGGAAATGATCAGACAGGAGAGGGTTTTCAGGAAACACTGTTAAATGTTCAGTTTCTATGCCATATGTTAAAACAAGATCTAGAGTGTGATTAAAGTGGTGGGTGGGTTCTTTTACATTTTGAGAGAAGCCAATTGAGTCTAATAACAGATTAAATGCCATGTTGAGGCTGTCATTTTTAGCATCTACATGGATGTTAAAATCACCCACAATAATTATTTTATCTGAGCTCAGAACTAAATTAGATATAAAGTCTGAGAAATCAGACAGAAACTCTGTGTAAGGCCCAGGTGGACGATAGATGATAACAAGTAAGACTGGTTTCTGAGTTTCACAGCTGGGGTGGACGAGGCTAAGCATCAGGCTTTCAAATGAATTAAAAGTCTGTCTTGGTCTTTGTTAGATTAATAGGCTGGTGTGAAAAATTGCTGCCACACCGCCCCCTCGGCCTGTGCTTCGAGGTTTCTGGTAGTTAGAATGACTCGGGGGTGTTGATTCATTTAAACTAACATAATCATCCTGCTGCAACCAGGTTTCTGTAAGGCAGAGTAAATCAATTTGTTGATCAATTATTAAGTCATGTACTAACAGAGACTTGGAGGAGAGAGACCTAATATTTAATAATCCACATTTCACTGTTTTACTCTTTGGTTCAGATGTGGATACTGTATTGTTCTTTCTTTGTA
>NW_024583320.1:2612-12499 GCF_018398535.1 Haplochromis burtoni | reverse complement strand
GGCCTGTGGGAAAAACTGATCCTTATCATTTTGACTTTACACAGAAATATAAGCAACAGAAAGGATCCACTATGTTTCCACTGTACAATGAAGTGTTAACGTCTGAGGAAGCCTCACTGATTACACTTGTGCTGAGTCTATTAGAAACCTGTGCTCTGGCACATTAGTGATCATCAGTAAGACTCTAAATCCTGACTGAAAGTCTTGGTGTGATCCTTTCTACATAAAAGCTGCAGTGTGAGAACAACGAGCTGTTAACGATGTCGTACCGTATCCGGTTGCCACCAGGCTCTTGCCGTAAACAGTTGACCATTCCCACAATCCCACACTCTGCCTGAGAAGCAGTCAGCCACACTGGATGGTCTGAGGACTCTGACATCACTTCCTGCTGCAGAGCAGAGTCCCCACAGTTAGACTTTTAAACAGCTCAGATCTCTCTCATATATACTTTATGATAACACAGAGAAAACAGCCAATCAGACGAGCCCGATGAGCGAGCTGTGAGTGTTTGGGGACAACGACAGACAGAGAGACGAAAGTGGGACTGACCTTGAGCGTTTCCACCCACTGATAGTCTTTGCTGTCCACAGGCAGGAAAACCGGCTGTTTACTCACAGACTGACGGCGACACAGAAAGAGGGCGGAGCCGTAGAAAGACTTCCTGACAGCCACCAGGTTAAGAGAAGCCTCTGAGAGCACTTCCTCCCACTCAGCCTTCCAACAAGATCAGAATAATCAAAACTCAGCTGACAGCACGTCACAGCAGGGTGGAAAAATGTTCTGTTTAAACACACCTGTGTGAGGAGTCCCTGCTGGCTGCTGCTCTGAGCAGTGCTGGACAGGAAGGCCACAGCCTCCCCCACAGTCTCCCCCTTCAGCAGCGTGTGGAGGAGAACAAACCCACTTTCTTTGGCTCCAGATGCCAGATTTGCTACCAGCAGCCTGGGCTCTGTCTTCACTGGACCCCATGCATGGTTACACAGCACCAGGTCCGCCCCCACAGCAACGTCTCCAGCAGCTGGGCTGGTCAGAGGATCCCACTGAGCCGCAGCGACACCGAGCTCCTCCAGGGGAGCCTGGTGGGGGGCCAGAAGCTCCAGACTGGCCGCAGTCGCAGTGTAGTCCACACGGAGCATGGGCTGGATGTTGAGCAGGGGCACGGCGCGACAGAAGAGCTGGCCGTCATCTGAGAGAGCCTGCAGGAGTCAGAGGCGTGAAAATGATGAGTGTGTGGAAATAATCCAGCTAAATCCAGCTGTTTGAGAGTCTTACCTCCAACACTTTGATCCTGCCAGGTGTGCTGTTTTCCACCGTGATGTCGAGGCAATGTCTCAGGGCGTCGTCGACCAGCAGACCCTAGAGCAGGTCGTCTTTAAGCAGGCACAGCCGCTCCTTCTGCACCACCTGCTCCAGCTCAGAGTGGAGGTTCCCATTGAACTCGAGGCCACAGAGCAGGGTTAGCAGCCGCAGCAGGCTGGGCTCAGAAGGCTCACCGCTGGGAGGAGGTGCATCAGACCCCCCCTGTAACCCCGGGATGGAGAGCTTGACACCATGAGGGGCCATCTTCTGCTGCAGTGTGTGGATCAAAACTGGACACGGAGGACAGGAGAGAAGACGGACTTTAGCACAATGTTTGGTTTGATGTTCGTCATCTCCTCACAAGGAGATCAAAACAAGTCTAACAGGTAACAGCTCTTAAATACATACAGGGAGAAAGATGCGAACAACCAGACAATCCCATCATGTCCGTCTCCTCACACAGTTTACATCAGATCACACGTGCAAACATTATTTTGATCCAGTTATCACTCATATGTTTACTGCATGTGAGTGATGGAGAGATTGTCTGTACCTTTGCAAAGCCTCAGCTGCTCTGCCAGCTTCCCATTGGCTGTAAGGCAGTCCGTCTCCACATCAGGAACAAACAGGAACTCCTCCAGTGTGGGCGGGCTCTGCAGCTGCTGCCGGCGAGGGGCTACTGTGGCGTGCAGGCCACAGATCTGGACTCCACCAGCAGTGATGTTGTCAAGGTAACGGCTTACGTGGACATCAACCGCTGCAGGAATCAAACAGAGTCAAACATCGAGCTGAAGGGGACCAAAGAGAGCGAACAGCAGCTGGTGTTTTACACATAAAACAGTCACATCATGTTGACATGACAGCCACAAACCGCTAAGTAACGATCAGGAGGATCACTGCTGCTGATCTGAAGTGAGGGAGGCAAACACACCTTGCTTTCCTTCAGCGTGCTCGCTGACTTTTTCCAGGTGTGCAGCAGGATGGACGCACACGGAGCGGATTCTGGTCGGCAAACGCAAACCTCCACCCGGCAGCCCCAAGACGATCATCTGCAACATGGTGTCCAGAAACGTCACCCAGTTTCCTGTCCATTCCAGCTTCCCACGGTCTCCTAGAAACAGCCAATCATATTATTAGAAAAACAGTCCTACCAACATTTATCTGAGTGTAACTAGAATCATGTCCTTTTATGTCCCAGCAGGACAATAAGCCACAGCTCCAGCGTACCTGCTGTGTTTGACTCCAAGATGCCCTGAAAGGTTTTTCCATAGTCGTAGCCTCGCAGTCTGAGCTCCTTGTAGATCTCGTGTGCGTTAAGCTTCATCGAGGCGTCTCTCCTGTCGGCAGCTTCCCGGCTGATCTCACCGTTGAATGAATCGAGTGCCGAATCCTCCAGGATGCTCACCTTACCTGAAAACCAGCGATTCTGAATATTCACGAGTTCATACTGAAAGTCAAAAGTCTGCAGACGAGTTTTACTCTGTCACTGGAACAACTAACAGACCTCTGAGGTTTTCTTGCTCTGGTCACAGAGCTTCACCTCAGCCTGATGGATGCAGCTCGGTGTCATGTGACCTGAGCTACAGCCGGCCTGTGCTGAACCAATCAGCAGCCGAGCGACACGGGAAACCCGTTTAAACAGCACTGCACTAAATAATAAACAATATGTTTGTGGATATAATGTTGTGTGATTTTCAGCGACAAATGTAAATGATGTGTAAACTTTGGGATCTTCATCAGCAGCTCAGCCTGTGTGCTGATGCAAAGACGTACCGCTGACAGTCAGGCTCCCGTTCTCCGAAACCTCGAACCTGCTGGTGGCGGGCATGAGACGCACCTCCAACTGGACCGCACCTGTGACAAACAGTCAACAGCTTCATCCACTGTAACAATAACAATAACAATAATAATGCACTTATCAAAATCAGAGTTTCACAATAAAAGTCACAAAAACCAATTAAATGTAAAAGATGTTGCTGTTGATTATTTTAGTAATGAAGTCGTCTGTCAGTGACTCCATCGAGTCTGAAACAAAATACTTTTGTCTTATTAATGAAGAAAAATAATTATTCAGAAGAAAATCAGACTGAGCTGCTGGTGCGAGCAGCGTCTAACCCTCATGTGACACAGTGAGACAACATCTGTAAAATGATCTCAAAGGTCAAATTCAACTAGAATAACATCGATATGCAACCGAAACAAAGATGTATGTCCGTCTCCTTGAAGGTTTCTGAATTTAATACGGTGGAAGGAAGGAAGATTTTCAAACATTAATGCCAATATTTGATATTATTTCACTTTCAATCTGAAAAATGTTACAAAAGGCTCGTTTGACGTGTGTTAACACGTCGGTGCACCGCAGAGTGCCGGCGTGTTAAACGAAGCATGGCAGCCAATAACGAGTGTCGAGGATTTTCATCATCCAATCACGCAGTGAGTTCAGGGATTTAAACGTGTGAAATCGTCAGTTTGGCGTAACTAAGACGCTCGGCGGGTCTTACAGAGCTGTAACAATCTCACCGCCTCCACATCTCTTACTGGTTAAAGTGGGACTGACAGGATAGGCACTGGGCCGATCACATGACCTCACCTGCTCGACGAGGTTATGTGATCATGGTTCAAGCCGTTAACAAGCCACGCCTCCCATACTTACTGGCGTTTGACAGGATGGTGGCACTGTGGATAGTCACATCCTCAAAGGTTACGGGCGTCGTTTCCATGACAACCCCTAGACTCCTCACCAAGGTGCGCCAGGCCAGCACCAGGTAACCAGTCGCCGGGTAGAGGACACGCCCATCGATGCTGTGTCCAATGAGATAGTGGTCTGCAGACTCTGGGCTGACGTCTGTTACATCAATGACACGACGTTAAACCAAATCAGAAAAACGTTTTCACTGCGATGGAAACACTGCGAGCGCACTTCTTACCAATGTTATACACCGCCGCAGAACCAGAGCCTCCCGAGCCCGACAGGAAGTG
This sequence comes from Haplochromis burtoni, assembly GCF_018398535.1. NCBI lineage: Eukaryota > Metazoa > Chordata > Actinopteri > Cichliformes > Cichlidae > Haplochromis > Haplochromis burtoni. Next base: position 8,221 of record NW_024583320.1, on the reverse strand, counting down.
TTCCGCTTTAGGGATATCCCACGTCTGGGTGTGGTCCCACTGCACCAAGGGCGAGATCATTGGAGTACCAACTGGCACAGGGTAGGTCACAGCGGGGCACAGGGCGTTGGCGTCCACGTTGATGCTAAAGGCAGAGAGTGGTGTGAGTAAGCAGCTGTCACAGTCAAACAGCCAATGAGGGAGGCTCTCCTCACCCGTTCATGAAGATCCTCCCGACGTTCGAGAGGAAAAACTCGAGGTTGTTGGTGTGACCTCTCTTCATCAGGGGGACGACTGAACACGTGGGCTTCAGGCTGCGCTTCAGGATGGCCTGTGTGAAGAAGTCAACACTTCAGTCACAGCAGCGAGTGAAACGCTTTACAGCCCTGGTTTCCAACGGTAACACCACCTATTCAGGCTAGTGTCCCTGTAAAGTACATCACCCAGTAACATCTGGAAAGTGTGTGTGGAAAAAAAGCTTTGATAAATCAGTGTTTCTGAGCTTCAGACAGCAACAGCTGCTGAACGCTGTGTGTTGAGGCTGACACACACAGACACACACAGGAACACACAGGAAGCAGCCCCACATGTGTGGACAGCACTGGTAGCAAACCTGCAGCAGAGCATGCGGAGCTATTTCCAGCACCACGGCGTTTTCGGGCACCAGGCTCAGGCCCTCCTGGAACAGCACGGGGCTCACGAGGTTGTTGACATGGTATTCAGCCGAGCTGTGCAGAGCCAAAGCAGAGTCCCACTCAGACTGAGGGATGCTGGTGCTCACCCAGCGCGCCGAACGCTTCTTTGGCTCTTTGATCACCTGCAGTGACAGGATGGCAGCTCATTAATATTCAGCACAGCAGTCTGCACCAGGTTTCCTGTGACAGTGTTGGCGCCTGGCACGCTGATGTGTGAGCCCTGCTTCTACTGACAGGACCGAGCATGGATGGGACGTGCGGCGCTACATACCTTCTTCAGAGCTGCGAGCAGGGCTGGAGCGATGGAGGCCATGTAGTAGGAGTGAAACGCCACCCCGGCACTGCGCACTTCCTTTGCAAACACTCCTTGTTGTTTGAGCTCGGACACAAAGGCACTGACTGCTTCCTAAAAATCAAACGTGGCACATGTTCAAACATCTGGGACCACAGCTGTACAGCAGGACACAGCTCCCATAGTTTAAAACACACTGAGCTGTCACTCATCTGGACTGATGGAACAATGAGTTCACTGTGTTTGGCTATAAATAAGTGAGAGCGTCATGGCGATCACGTGTGTCATATGATACATGAAGCTCAGGTAAAACAGAGACGTGCTGTATGTAAGCACCTTGATTTGGTGCCATAACTCAAACTGAACCAACCAGCAGAAAAAGAAATTTAAGCTGCTAGAAGAACCAGGAAAGTGACCTGAGGGCCGGAGATGGTGACCGTGTCCTCAGCGTTGTGGCAGGCTGGAACCACCCCCTGAGGACACTGAGCGATGCACTCCTCCCAGGTCAGCCCTGCAACACACAGGAAGCACAAAGCTCAAACATGGCGTCCGACCCTGCAGAATCAGAGCCCTGAACACAACACTGAGTCCCATCTGTTAAAAGAAGACGCGCTCTCACCCACTGCAGCCATGCCTCCTGGAGGAAGGCTGGCCTCCTTGATGCAGCGGCCTCTCCAGTACGCAGCCAGGAGGGCCTCGCTGTGACTCAGGGAGCGGTCAGCATAGCCACAGGCTAGCTCTCCCACCGAGTGCCCCACGATGCCATCGGGCTGCAGACCCAGCTTGGTGAGCAGATCGATCTGAGCGATCTGTAAGGAGAAAAAACACGACGATTGCTCTGGCAGTCTGAGTCATCGTCCACCTGTGAACTCAGCAGCCATAGAAGGCCACTGCATGTTTATGCTCCTCCTCCTCGTGCCCACAGATCGCTGCAGGCTCTTTCTGGTGCTCTCCGGTCTAATGTGGCTCGACTGTGCAATGCATTCACAAGATTTTCACAACGCTTGACCTCTGACCCCTGATGTTGAGGTCGGGGTCACTGAGATCCAAACTCCTCTGACATTTTCAGTAGGTAGATCTAAGGTATCGATTTGAAGCTCCTCTCAACCTTTTCCAGCTGAGAGGTAAAAAACACCCAATAACTCTTCCTCACTGTGAGCTCAGACTAAACACTCGTTTCCACAGAGTGAGACGTTTCCACGCAGGTGTTAGTTAAAGCAGGGGCACAGTGATTGGTCGGGTCATAAATAAATGTTTGTGCTGACGTCTTCTATAAACTCTGAGTGGTACACATGGATCTGTGCTCGACTCGAAGCTTTGAAAACAAACGAGTGTTGAAATGCTTCCCTTTTCTCTCTGTGAGGCAGCATCGCTGTACCTGTACTGCAGCCAGGCCAACGAAGGCGTGAACGGTGTCTTCGAACGTGTCCTCCTGAGCCTCCATGAGCAGACGAGACACCACCAGCCCCGTCTCCTTCAGCGCCGCATCGGACCGCAGAATGGAGTCTCTGAAGTCTGGCAGCTGCATGAGACTGCGGCCCATCCCGGCCCACTGCGTCCCCATACCTGCATTACAGACAGCGTGTAGCAACACGTTGGTATATGAGGTGTGTGCGTGCAGCTCTGCATCGCAGCTGTGTTCAAACCCTTTTAAATAAACTGGAAACAAACTTTCATGTTGCCCAGCTGATGGTTGCTTAGTAACAGCGTGCTCTCAGCGACTCAACGTCACTCCTGTTACGTCCTCGTTCCTCCATCGATCTCATCGTTCACCCCAAATCTGTCCAAACATCTTTGTATCATGTGAAGCGTCTCATACTTCTGACTGCGTGCAGCGACTCACCTGAACAAACGTACCACAGAGGCCTGGCGGCGCCCGGCACCTGCTGCACTTCCATGACGTCGCTCTGAGAGCCAATCAGAGCAAAACCTCTGTAGGGCATGCTGGCGGCGGGCGCTCCTGACACTTCGTTCAGCAGAGACAGGAAGGCGTTGTCCGCAGCGTGTTCCTTCCCCTTCTGCAGGACGGAGCTCACCGTCGTCTCTGTGCGCCCGCAGGCCTGAAGCATTCTGGGAAGCTTCCCGGGTGAAGCCGAGGCGGCCGTTTTCTCAGCCGGACGAAGGATGACGTGAACGTTGGAACCTCCGAATCCAAAGGAGTTGATCCCTACGATGCCTCCTCGGACGGGAACAGGCCGATCGACGACGCGAACCCGACCGTCGGTGAGGGCGGGGATGTCAGGGTTAGGATGGAGGAAGTGCAGGTTGGGGGCCCAGACTCCTCGCTCCAGAGAGAGCAGCACCTGCACGTCGCATCAAACACATGAGCAGCGGTTTAAAGCAAATAATGACTCATGATTCCAGTTTAACCCTTTAAGACCTACCATAGAACCAAGTCCGCCAGAGCTTATATTATATTTTACATGCTGTAGTGCCAATTTTGGGAGCATTTCAAGTTGCTATACATCAATACAACTGTTATAGCCCATATTTTAATAATATGTCTGCATTAAGTCCATAGTAACTACATTAATTGCAAAAAAGTGCAATAAACTACAAAAAAAAAAAATTGAAAATCGTTTTTGTTACATATATTTCTACTTGGAGAAATTTAAGAGGTTTATCCCTCAAAACTTTAAATACAAAAAAGTTGCAAAAAATATTTTACAACACAGGAAATTTATTTTGAGTGTCTTCATAGTTTTATTTTTGAGATACACCAATTTTTATATACTGCAGGAAAAACTAAAATAAATATTATATGCAAATTTGCAAAAAAACAGCATGCATCAAAATAAACTATTTCCAACAGTGTAATTTGAGTTCTAAGCATCCCAGAAACTATTCAGAAAAGCATAAAGTCAAACATGACTTATAAAAACACCAGTATAGGCTTTTAAGGCCTACAAGTAAAAAAACTACATTTCCGCGAAAATGACGTCACTTCCGGTTTCGGGCAGGAAATGGCGGACATGCGATAGTTCGCGCTGATGTGACGTAGGAAGTGTTACAAACAGCTGATCGGATCGGCAAAGCGTGTTTCTGGAATATTATGTTTTTGTTGCTGCAAGTGCTTTTTATGCAGTTTTTGCAAAGCTATATGTGGAAGGAAACTGTGACCTAGGACAAGCTGATGGCATAAGATGTAAGTACAACTCCTCCAGTTTCATATGCAAAAAAAATGATTGCGCTAGCTTACGTGGTTGCAGAGCTACCGGGATTTAAAAATAGTTACGCAAAACAGAGCGTGCCCGCTCCGATCCGGCTTCAAAGGGTTAACACAGAGCTCATCATAAAAGAGGCCACAGCTCCAGATTTCTACTAAGCAGCACTTCAGAATATTTGGAAGCATTTTTATTTCTCTGAGACGCCACTAAAGGAAGAGTGGAGGAGGTGTGTTTGGGTGGGTGTGGCTCCACCCGGCGATGACTGCATACAGGACACAGTGTGTTCGTGATCTGTGTGTATTGTCTGTCAGCTGATTGGATGTTTCCATCGTCACACGGTCTCAGTGAGAACATTAGAAGACGACTGTCTCTCGTCAGAGGCTCAAACCTCTGAGGACTCGTTCTCTGCTTTCAGGCCAGCTAAAGTCTGTCACGCTCAGTCTGCCCTGGTTCAACACTTTGGGTTCACTGTTGTATTATTCATGTGTTACTGCAGGACAAACGTGTCTTTATGCCTGTTTGTGTTTCTTCTCTCGCTTTGCCACCAGCTGTGTGTTTGTGTCCAATCTAAACGAGTCTTCAGCAGCACCAGACCTCCAGCAGGACCACCAGTCCATCCAGTCAGTACTGCAGAAGGATCTGGTCATGAACGTGTTCAGGGATGGACGCTGGGGCACCTTCAGACACCAGCTCATCACTCATGGTTCGACTCACACTCATACGGCGTATTTAAGGAGGCGAATGAGCTGCAGATGGTCACGTTTCAGGATCCACTCATGTTTGGTCCAGGTCACTTTACATGTCTCGGCCTGCGCTCTAAACGTGTGGAGGACGCACTTCCTATGAATGACATCACAAACATAAAGAATAATAATGACTTTGTTATTTACACTTCTATTTCAAGACGCTGCAACACTCTGAGAGTTGAGATTCAGCTGCACTTTTACAAAAATGAACCCGTAAAATCTGCAAAACTGTAATTTTACATGGAAAAAAAACAGTCGTCAGAATGACTTTTAATTGTAGAGCTGTGCTCTCTCACAAAGCTCTGTAAGGCGCACCTGCTGCAGGTGTTTGAACCCAGCAGTGAGTTAGACAGTACTGCCTCCTTCCCTCTTGGTTCCCTCTTGGTTCCCGCGCTCACTGAGGCTTGTCTGCTTGCTGTTTCAGATGTAAATGAAGCGCCGACCGAGGCCGCTTACGTCAACGTGCTGACACGCGGTGACCTGTCGTCTCTGCGCTGGATCGCGTCCCCGCTTCGCCACTTTGTGAGCAGCAGCCCTGCTGTGCAGCTGTGCCACGTCTACTACAGCTCGCTCAACTTCAAAGACATCATGCTGGCTACTGGCAAGCTGCCGCCTGACGCCATCCTAGATAGTGTGTCTGTACACACCAAGTAATGCCACACTCTGCTGGGTCGTAGTGTGTGATGCTGTTGTTGAACATTCACAGTCACATGACAAACCTTTTCCATTT
>NW_024583320.1:0-1162 GCF_018398535.1 Haplochromis burtoni | reverse complement strand
CTGCTCGGGGCCCGGCTTGAGTAGGCAGGTGAGATATGTGAAGGCCAGAGGCAGTGCCCCCACCCGTCGGCTCCATCCAGGCTCTGCACCGCCTTATGGATTATACTCAAAGGATCAGAGGCTGGACTGTTTGAACAGAGAGCCGGTCCAGACTTCCTGTGTCGAGGTCCTGGATCCAAAGACGGACATTAAGTCCAGAATCTCTCGTCTTTCTTTCAGTAGTAATTTTCCCCGTCCGGTCACAGTGCTGCTGCTCAGCAGCTCTCACTGTAAACTCATTGGTGAAATGTGCATCATGCACCGGTGCCAGTGTGTTTCCTCCCAGTGCTGCATCGATGACTGTGTGTGCTTCTGTGTGAGCACTGGTGCTGTTCGTCGTTGTCAGCTCCGCCTCCTCTAACATGTTTGATGTTTCCTCTGGGACTTTAAAGCCGGTGTGGAACACGGCACGTGTACTGCAGACACTTTGCTCCATGTTGAGGAACTCAAGAATGTCCTGGAACAAGACACAAAGCTTTAGCAGGTTTTTGAGTTTAACAAGTAACAGTTGTGTGAACTGAGTAATCTCCACTCAGTTATACTTCCATGTTATACATTGACTGTATGTGGCGTCGTGTTTGCTGCGTGTGTTTCAGGCGTGGATGTGGTGCTGAATTCTCTGGCCGAGGAGAAGCTGCAGGCCAGTGTTCGCTGCCTCGCTCGACACGCACGATTCCTGGAGATCGGCAAATATGACCTTTCCAACAACACTCCTCTGGGTCAGTGGATGTGGTGTTTATTGACAACAGGATAGATAAATATATAAACATGTTTTATTACTTTTTTTAAGGTTCCTGCAGGTGTTAACCAGAGTTTTGTTGTCATAAATGATTCTTGAAGCCTTGACAAACGCTGTCACGTTGCTGTGATTCCTTCAGGCATGGCGTTATTCCTTAAGAATGTGGCTTTCCATGATATCCTGCTGGATGCTCTCTTTGAAGAGGGCAACCAAGAGTGGGAGGAGGTGTCCCAGTGTCTGCAGCAGGGCATTGTGGGAGGAGTAGTTCAGCCTCTGAGAACCACAGTGTTCGATAAGGACCAAGTGGAGCAAGCATTCAGATACATGGCTCAGGGCAAGCACATCGGCAAGGTCCTGGTTCAGGTGAGTGAGGTGTTTGTACTG
>NW_024583319.1:106526-107466 GCF_018398535.1 Haplochromis burtoni | reverse complement strand
CAAAGTCTGCCAGTAAGGTGAAGGTTAAAAAAATGGCCTGTTTGCTTATGTTTCCAGTATGGGAGGTGACCACGGCCACAGCAAGCTCTCCATGCCAGATTGGCGACAGTGGAAGACACAGGGAACGCCGCTGGAGTTCACACAGCAGAGGCTGGCTGCACGGGGTCTGAAGGACCCATGGGCACGGTCAGTATTTTTGCCCATGTATGATATATTTCTGACATCTCCTTATATTCTGTGTGATCTGACACTGCTGCCCGTCTTTCTTTCCTGTCACTTTCCCTTTCTCTGCAGCAATGAGGCGTGGAGGTATTCAGGCGGCTTCGCTCGTGCTGTGACTCTGTCAGAAGTTCTGCTGAGAGGATTCAAGTGGGGCTTTGCTGCCTTTACTGTAGCTCTGGCTATAGAGTACACCATGTTCCCTCCAAAGAAGGGTGGCCACTAATGTTCATCATTGCCCCTCAACCCCAGATTATATGTAATGGAATCTAATTATATTCTGTGTTTTCTCTAGATTAAATATCTTTGTGATCACACAAGGCTTCTTAAGTGTATTCAATTAGAATGTAATCAACATTTTGCATTAAGGTTTTATTGATACTGATGTTTTATCAAAACATCCTTTAAACCGTGATGAGAATACAATTACAACATCACAGTACTTCTAGTAAAAAAACTGTCCTTACTCCTGCTTCCATTTTCGTCTCAGTTTACGGAAGCATAGCTTCATACATTTTGCTGTCAGCATTACAAAGACAAGCACCACAGTAGTTAGCAGCACTATTACATCCAGGCTGAAGTACTGGAACCAGTAGAGTTCATGGAGAGTCGATTTGAGATGCTTCGCCCCTTTATGCCGCATCACAAATTCTGTCCAATACACTGAAAGCTCAAGCGGGTCCGACGGCCGATCATTATGAAGATCTGACAGCTTCTTCAC
>NW_024583319.1:103552-104745 GCF_018398535.1 Haplochromis burtoni | reverse complement strand
CAAATGAACCTCATTGTAAGCAGAGATTGACGGTAACGCGTTACTGTAATCCGATGACTTTTTTCAAGTAACGAGTAAATTAAAGCAGTACGATTGCAAAAAAAGCAAGTAGATTACTTTTACTTTCCCATAAGCACGCTGTGTTACCGCGTTACTAAAACTTTACATGCTGGAATATGCAGAAAATAGGTTTAAAAGTTAAACACATTTCTTCAAGTCAAACACTCTTGCATATAATTTAATTTTTGCTTGGTGCAATGTGCATAAAGTTAAAAAATTAAAATGAATAAAACAAGTTTTAAAAGAGACTTTTTCATTTGATTCGATTTTATAAAATGAAATATTCAGAAAAAATCGAACGGGGCTGATAGGCTTATTGTTTTATAATGTATTGTTGTGTATTGTGTTTTTAAAAGTAACTAAAAGTACTACTAAAGTAACTCATTACTTTTGAAAATAACAAATCAGTAAAGTAATGGGATTACCTTCATGGAGAAGTGATCAGTAATTAGTAACTAATTATTATTTGCAAGTAACTTGACCGACACTAGTTGTAAGCAATAAATAATACTCTCATGACCACAAATGAGGTGAGTATAAAGTATGAAGAGTAATTTAGGAAAGATCATTTGAAGGTACAACACATATTTCCTGAGCAATATGGTCACAAACCAACAGTGTTTTGTTCGTGACCATACATTGTCTGAAAGAAGATTGCAAATAACATTCCTGGAAAAGCTGTGCTTTAAGGCTTGAATATGTTAACTTCCGCCTGGCTCACCAAAGTGTTGATAAATCTCTCTTTGAAACTCATTTTATCCGTGTATCCAGTGAAAAAGCGAGGAACGTATGAGGGCGGAGATGGGCAGCCAGCAGACTTCATGTCCAAGTTACACGGTATTCCTCTCAGCAGATTGACAGTAGGGAGACCTGGAAGTGATTGAGTAATGATAGGTGAGAAAATGTGCAGGTGTACAAGCAAACAGATAACCTGAGTGCAGAGGAGCTCACCTAATTTCCGAGCTACTAATGAGCCCGTGGGAAGCATGGGATCTGTCAAGACGGCATCAAAGTCCTATAAAGTTAAACATGGGGAAGGTGGAAAAGCAGAGAGGAGTCAATCTTCCACTGTGTGTCAGCACTACACTGTCTTGCATACATGGTTCACACATGGAGGATTTTACAGATTGTAG
>NW_024583319.1:98586-102533 GCF_018398535.1 Haplochromis burtoni | reverse complement strand
TGTGAAAAACTTGCAGGCTTGGTGTGAGGAAGTTCAGCCTCTTCTGTCTTCAGCTTGTTTTTGGGACTGGACTTTTCTGAACTAGATCCCTTTGTATTATCCACAGCACCAGTTATTTCCATGACCACGTTAAGCAGCAAAAACACAAAGACTCCTGCTGTCCTCATTGTTCTCTCGTCAGTGTACCAACGGCTAATTGAATTGAGCACAGAGAAAGTTTTGGGGGAATGACAAAGGAAACACCTCCTTCCCTGAGCTGTAAATCAGGCTCTTCTCTTTGCAGGCTCCTCTGAATACGTTGTTTAAATTCCTCAGTGAATTAGCAGATTGGATTTGTGTGTGTTCAAAGTCCTTCCTGTTGGGAATCTAGGTGAGAGGAGTAGCCCTGCTGATCTAAAGCAATCAAAGAGTGTCATGTGGCTTTAATGCAGTTTCAAAGGGCAGCGTTTTCACAATATTTCCCTCCCCGAAACCAGGGTCAACTATCTGCATCGTTTTAACACAGTTGCACTTCAGTCTTTTTAGTTGGTATCAGACACACAATCCACTAATTTACACATTGAACATTCTAATCAAGACACAACTCAAGAAAAATCACAACAGACTTTGTCATTCAGTATGATCTAAATAATGTTTTAAAGACCACAGTCAACAATAAATAAGTGTGGAAATACAGTACATGTTACAAAGGGGAAAAGGTAGGGTTTAGGGAGGTAGCTCAATTTGTAAACAGACACAAATGCAAAGGGGGATGCTTGTGCAAAGAGAGACCTGGTCAAATGGTATATGTGCATATAGAGTTGTGAGGAACCTTGGAGTCATTTTTGACCAGGACATGTCCTTCAACGCACATATTAAACAAATATGTAAGACTGCTTTCTTCCATTTGCGCAACATCTCTAAAATTAGAAATATCCTGTCTCTTGCTACTATTCTGTGCCTCCCTCATACATCCAGAACTAGGGTTGCCAACCGTCCCTTAAAATACGGAATCGTCCCGTATTTAGAAACAAAAGTACACGTCCCGTATTGAGCTAATAAGGGACGCACTTTGTCCCGTAATACAGTGAGAATCAAAAGTAGTCTATAACTTTTAATGGAATTAACACTTTGTTTGAAAACATAATTCCCAGCCCCTCTCCTGCTTTGTGACCAATGAGCTGACAGCACACTTATGACAATTCGAGTATGACAATTCAGATTACCGCTCATCTCATTGGTCGAGGAAAGGTCGCTTACGGAGAAAATACCGGAAGACAACAGATGACCACAACAAGAAGCATGGCCAACAGGGAAACAAACGCCGACACTGCGGTGCAAGTCTCGGACGACAGTACACCTAAAGCTGGGCAGACACTGTGCGATTTTTTCAGTCGCGTTATTCAGCTCCTGCTCAAACTGCACGATTGACTCGCAGGGGTTAGAAGTTGGTAGGTCACGATGCAGGTCTCACACTATACCGCCCGATGCTCTGATGCGACCTGAGTGCTCACACTGTGCGTCCATAAAATTAAGGTTATAACAGAAAATCTGTCGCTCGCTCTCTCTGTCTTTCACTCACACAGACACACCACCACCATCAACTTTGCTAAATTGCTAATGAAAAACATGATCAGGCAGCTGTGATTGAGCAGCAATGTAAATCCAACTATTTTCACGGTTGTTGTGGTCGTGATATTTTGTGATGCCACATCGAAAAGGCTCGGATGAGCTTTCCAAAGTTCTACAAGTTGTGCCTCCATCGCTTGTGTCCAGATCACACGCTGCACAGCCGTGCTGCTCCGTCTTTTTCACCGACGTTTACGTGTTTGCGCGTGAGCAGTGTGAGCGCCTGTGGTGACACCCTCACGAGCGATTGATGATCGGGAGCTGGTCGTGAGGTGTTAATCACTTCTCGTTACCCCACGTATACTACACGACGCACGATGAAGGCCAAAATCGGTCCGATCACTCAAAAATCGGCTCAAAATGGGCCTAAAACCGCACAGTGTGAGCCCAGCGTTAGAGCAGCAATGTTTGTTCCCCTCAGAGAAAGGGAAGAATGGGAAAAGGAAAACACCTGGCTGGAAAAAGTTAATATGGGCATGTGCAGTGAATATCAGCGCTATGTGGCCAGAAGTGTGATAATATAACTTATTTTGTGTAATAAACAACTGCAAGGATAGATGATTACAACAAATTGATGACTAATACATAAAAGTAATACATAGATGAATAATGATGATGAGTTATGATGCGTAATCATGGGAACAAGCGGGTTTACAAACAGGAGCAGCTGATTAGCATTAGAAAAGCTGAAATAATACCTCAACTGAAGCCAATTGTACTAAATGCACTAAATGTGCACTGTTACAAGAATGTTTTTCTTTCTATTGTTTTCTATTATTTTAAGTTAAGCAGGACAGAGTTCTTTTAAAGAAAGATTTACTTATATTCTCAAAAGTTAAGCATGACAGGCTTCTGTTTAAGAAAGAGACCTGTTTTATTGTGTTAATGTTGTCATTTTGAGCTAAAAATAAATGGCTAAATGATCATTTGTTTCACATGTGTTCATATCACAAAGAATAGAATATGCATCTGCTTAAATCAACTTCAAGTCAAATGGTTAAAAAAATAATTTCACACACAAAAAAAGAGCTAGAAAATTCACCACACTGGGAAGGGTGAAGACAACTGGGTCGCCCGGCCCTGGCCACGAGGTGTCCCTTATTTATTTTTCAGGGAGTTGGCAACCCTATCCAGAACGGAATTAAACATTTTCCTCCTCACATACAAGATCAGGCTCTGTCTTACTTCCAGGCTGGACTACTGTGATTGATTATTATCAGGATGTCCTAAAAACTGCCCGAAAAGCCTTCAGTTAATCCAAAATGCCGCAGTGAGCATACTGACGGGGACTAGAGAGAGCAGATTTTGCCCACACTGGCTTCTCTTCCTTTTCGATAAAGCCCACAGGGCTGTGTTAGATGACCTTGAATTCTCCGTGCAATAGGCCTATATTTATACACCACTCTGTATTTAACCATTAATCTGTGTCTTTGGTCCCGTCTCCGCCCCCTCAGCCCCTCAGCGGTCGGTCAGATTGAGCCTGGTTCTGGTGTTTCTGTTAACAGTGAGTTTTTCCGTTGTGCTCTTGTGGCAAGAGTACAACGGAAAAACTCATAGGGACAGAAAAGTCCCTATGAGCACATACGTGGCGTATGTGCTCATAGGGACTTTTCTGATTAGTGTTGGGTCTTAATAATTGTTGTAGAGACCCACCTTTTAGCACATCCCAGCACACCCACTCACTTCACCAGATGCACCTTGTTTAGTTCTCTCACCTTTGATTGGGTGTGGTGCTTGTCCTTGATTGCACTCACCTGTCACACATTATATGTCACACAGTACATAAGGACTGCATTCACTTTTGGCTCACTCTTTCCTCACTTCCACACGGGGCGGCAGCTGAGGTGAGGTTCTGTTTGGGTTTTTATTTTATGTAATGTTAAGGTAATGAGTAACTTGAATCTCTGTTTTCTTTCAGCATTGGCAGTCCATGTGTGTCTTTGTTTCCTTCCTTTTTTGCCTTATTTATTTGAGAATAAAAGGAGTACCCTGAAAATAATTCTGCATTAGATGGCTGCTTTTCTTATTCTAACCGGATGAGCCCATGAAGCTGATTGCTTCCGCCCTGAACCTCCCTCCCTTCAAAACATGGTCCTCCGAGCCGGAGAGGTATTAGCATCATGGATACACAGCAGCCATTTACTGAAGGTTTGAGAAGATCCAGTCGTGATAGTAGACCTCCTGCCTACCTGCAACAGTATGAAGTTCAGTACCCTGGAGCTAGAAGAGCTACATGTGAGACAGAGAGCCAAACTGAATGCCAGCACAGTGATAAAGACACACATGGGCCGCAGGATCCTGTCGGAGAGTCAGAAAGACCACCAGAGACATTCTCTCTT
>NW_024583319.1:9303-63258 GCF_018398535.1 Haplochromis burtoni | reverse complement strand
CAGCGTTACTGGAGGCCAAGGTAATGCCATCCAGAATAAGAATCTGGTTAGATACCATATTTCTAAGATTTTCAGGGCCGAGTACAATAACCTCAGTTTGATCTGAATTAAGAAGCAGAAAGTTAGCGGCCATCCAGGTCTTTATGTCTTTAAGACATTCCTGCAGTTTAACTCATTGGTGTGTGTTATATGCAGCACAGTACCTTTAACACCTACAGCATGCTCTAATCTCTGTAATAAAATATTGTGGTCAGCAGCACTGAACTGAGGTCTAACTGCAATAATATCATTCATAACCTTCACAGTTCTGAGTACATAGAATTCATCTGCACCTAACTGTACATACTAGGGCAAAATAGGGTTATTCTCATTGGTTACATGTCTACAGGTTAGGTAACAGAGCTTTTCTGATTGCAGCTGTTTTGGGATTGTGAGGAAGACAAACACATTCGGTCTGTTTTACCTGCAAACTGCACAGGTATGTGTGTTCTTTTAATGGACAAACCTGTGATTGATTTAGCAGATAACAAAGAAAAAACAAGATGTTAAGAACTAAAAGACAGTACAGACAGCTGACTGTGTGGCTCTGGTGTTCAGGAGAGCATGAGCTTATAGAGAAGATTGTCTTGATGCAGGCTCAGTCATCCAGGAAACATGAAAAGGTTGATTCTGTTCATCTGGATGTTTTCAGTGGGAGAAACGTTTCATCATCATCAGCTGACTTCTTCAGCCTCAGCTGACTGCAGGTTTCATCCTTATAAACAGGACATTTGCACAATGACGGAAACCAGCTGACTAACTGAACACTGGACTGTGAGGTCAGTTCATCTGGACGAGTGACGAAGTGTTTCTACCAGTGAAAGAGAAACATGTGTTCCAACTCAGGCAGCTGTGTCCAGCACAGGTTCTTTTCCCAATTTATAGGCAAGAACTCAAGATGGATTATATCTAATACATACATTATATATTATGTATAATAATAGTATATAAGATAGTTAGAAACAGCAAATGCTTTTGTACTCCTGAAGTTTTGGACTACTGAAGGTGTTCCTAAACAATTACAACGTCAACGTCTTTAAGGACTTTTCAAAATGGGCTGTGGGGCAAGGAATATGTGAGGGATTTGGGATGATCCCCCTTTGAGCAAACACTTGACAAGAGTGGGAAGGAAAAACTTCCTTTAATATTCAAAACCACCACAAGACCTGAAATTGTGCTGGTGTCAGAAGTTACAAAGAACCTTAGAATGTGGAAGCTTACAGTACTCTGGGAAAAGCATATGGAGGAGACTTACAAAAGGAAAAGGAAAAATATGGTGACCTGGTTAAGGACTGCTAGAACCAAGGCTGGAGGGCAAGGTTATTCTCCTGTTCTAAAGTGCATTTAAAACAGAGGAGGGGCATGGCGCCAATGACCCTCTGCCAGATAAGAGCTGGTGTCAGCAGGTCCCTTCCAAAAACCCGTGCCCCCATGCATGCTGTTTTAGCAGTTTTTCAGACTGACTGACCTTCAGTTCTTAGTGCAATGATGTACTGTTATTTCTCGTTTTTTCAGTGGTTGTATAGACTGTTGAGATGAGAGTGACTGAATCGGCACTCACCTGCTGGGCCAGGTGGGAGATCAGACTGGCATTGAAGAGGAGCTTGTCTGCACTGATGTGCAGTAAATCTGAAATGATCCAGAACTGTTTGAGTTTCTTGATCTTCCCCATGAGAGGATATGCAGATTTTTTTTCATGATGTGTGGACGTCACAGAGTCGATGTAAGCCTTGTCATAAGGTACAGGATAGGTCAAAGTCTCATAATGTTTCCCCGGGCCCATTCGTATGGTGGTCTCTGGCATCACCACCGTAACTCTGTGTCCACGGCGACCCATTTCCTGGGCAATGGCATTAAGACCTATCCAATGACTCCCATCCATGGGCACCACGAGCAGTTTGCCTAAAAACTGTGAAAAACTTGCAGGCTTGGCCTGAGTAGCTTCAGCTTCTGCTGTCTTCACCTTGGCCTCTGGACTGGACTTTTCTGATACAGATCCCTTCGTATTGTTGGGAACACCGCTTATTTCCCTAGCCAAGATGAACAGCAAAAACACAAACGATCCTGCTGTCCTCATTGTTCTCTCGTCAGTGTACCAACCGCTAACTGAATCGAACACAGATAAAGTTGGAGCACGTCTGAATACATTGTTTGAATTCCTCATTGAATTAGCAGATTGCATTTGTGTGTGTTCAAAGTCCTTCCTGTCTCTGTTGGGAATAGGTAAGCGGACCATGGATGTAATAACCCTGCTAAAGGAATCATTACAGAGGATGTGCGAGGCTTTAATGTGTCAAAGGTCAGCATTATCTTTATGTTTTTAGTGTTTATATCTCAACAGAAGTTTTTTCCTTCCCTCTCTAGAGCCAACCTGCACATTTGCACACTGAACATTGCAAAGAAGACACAGGATTAATTAATTTAAAAAATGAAAAGTCACATTGCACAAGTGTTCAAACCCTGCTTTACACCGAATTACTGTTTTCCAACAAGTATTTAGACCCTTTATTTAAGTAAAAGTCACAATCCTACTTAGAAGTTTTCCGCATCAAATCACACATAAATGAATCAATGCCTGTGCCACTTTAATCTTGCTGCATTTTTCCCTTGCCGCATTGGTGAATTCCAATGTATCTCCTTTCCATTTCAGGCCAACTTTCTAATAATTCAGCCTATGCACAGTATCAACTAATCAAACCAGCACTGAGTAGGTTACATAATCATTCAGCCCGAACAGCCAAATATCTATATAAACAAACACAAATGTGGTACCATAATTCTCTAAATGTAATTAACATTTCATGGTATTTGGTTGCAACAATATTACTAGTCTTCCTTTGTGGTAATGGCAGCTGAGCGCAACATCTTTCAGGTTGGATAACACCAGTGTCCCCACTCCTTCCTAGAAGGGGGATGCTGTTGTAAAGACAGACCTCGTAAAACAGGGTAGATTTAACTACAGCTGGAGGACAAGGATAGTTGACCTCAAATAAATTATGTACATAACAAGGCATAGCTCCCATTTCAGTTGTGCGTGTTATTAATGTCCTCTCAGATCATGGGAAATTTGGAGCAGGCATATCTGATCTCAAGATATTGGTATGGTAAATTTTTCACTTCATCATTTCCCTTTCACATTGAATATCTCCTTGTGCTTGTATCATTGTGGAAGCCAAATAGGTCATTAGGTCTTTTTTCTGTGCTCTAAAGAGACCTACATAGTTTTTGAAGTAGTGTCATTCAAGGCTATTAAACAATGTGCAGGGTGTCTTGATGCATCCTCATTCATCCAGTGAAGTAAATCTCCAAAAAGTTGATTCTGTTCATCTGGACGTAGCGTTTTGTGGGAGAAACGTTTCGTCACTCATCTAAGTGACTTTTTCAGTCTCAGCTGACTGCAGGTCTCCCCAATCTTATAAACAGTACATTTGCATAGTGACTGAAACCAGCCCACTGAGGAACAATGGGCTGAGAGGTCAGTTCCTTAATCTTAATTATGCAAATTCTCATGACCATTGATCAACAACCACTGACCAACACCCACTGATCAAAGACCACTGATTAATGGCCATGAGTCCCATTCACAGAGAGTTGGGGAATGGCTGCAATCACAGCATTGTAAGATGGCGAAAGATGTACCCTTAGGCCCCCTCCTCGATTCAGAGATGGTCTTTCCCTTTTCACATAAATGGCCTCCTTGACTCCGCGCTCAAACCAGCGTTCCTCCCTGTACATCCTCATCATTGAAAGAGTGTCCACTGGCCTGTAGGTGTAAATAGACTGCAGAGTCCTGGCCTGACGAGGTAGCTCTTCTGTGTTGTGCCATCCGCTTCGCCAGAGGTTGTTTGGTTTCCCCGATGTACAAATCCAGGCAATCCGCCTGGCACTTAACAGCGTACACTATGTTACTCTGTTTGTGTCGGGGGACCCGATCCTTGGGGTGGACCAGTTTTTGGCACAGCGTGTTTTGGGGTTTAAAAGCCACAGAGACCCGGTGTTTAGAAAAAATGTGTCTCAACTGCTCCGATACTCCTGACACATATGGGATCACTACAGGTTTTTGCTTGGGTTGCGGTTGTCCTTCTCTCCTGGATCGGCTGGAGCTTTCTGTCTTTCTTTCCAGCTTTGACAAAAGTCCAGCTGGATAACCACATTTACTCAGGGCCTTCTTGATGTGCTGTTCTTCTGCCTCCCTGGCCGCTGTGTCTGTGGGGATGGTGTTCGCTCTGTGTTGTAGTGTCCTAATGACACCCAGTTTGTGCTCCAGTGGATGATGAGAGTCAAACCTTAAATACTGATCCGTATGTGTAGGTTTACGTTACACGTCAGCTTTTATATGTCCCCCATTCCTGATGGAAATCTCACAGCCTAAGAAGGCTAACCTGCCACTTTTCATATCCTCCCTGGTGAATTTGATGTGTCGGTCCACCGAGTTAATGTGATCCGTGAATTGTGGTACGTCCTGAGATTTGATTTTCACCCAGGTGTCATCCACATATCTGAACCAATGGCTTGGTGGTGTTCCAGGGTAGGATAGCAAAGCCCCCTTTTCCACTTCTTCCATGTACAAATTGGCCACGATGGGTGACAATGGGGAGCCCATGGCACACCCATGTTTCTGCCTGTAGAACTGACCCTTGTATGTGAAGTAGGTGGAATGAAGACACAGTTCCAAAAGCAAACACACTTGGTCGATGCTGAGAGTGGTCCTGTTGCTGAGGTTGGTGTCATCCTGTAATCTCTTACGGACTACCTCCAACGCTTCCATGACTGGGATGCAAGTGAAGAGAGATGTAACGTCGTACGACGGGTTTTGGTCAGTGGTTGTTGATCAATGGTCATGAGAATTTGCATAATTAAGATTAAGGAACTGACCTCTCAGCCCATTGTTCCTCAGTGGGCTGGTTTCAGTCATTATGCAAATGTAC
The DNA here is from genome assembly GCF_018398535.1 of Haplochromis burtoni. Taxonomy (NCBI): domain Eukaryota; kingdom Metazoa; phylum Chordata; class Actinopteri; order Cichliformes; family Cichlidae; genus Haplochromis; species Haplochromis burtoni. The sequence continues at coordinate 58,291 of NW_024583319.1, read as the reverse complement.
TGTTTATAAGATTGGGGAAACCTGCAGTCAGCTGAGACTGAAGAAGTCACTTGGATGAGTGACGAAACGTTTCTACCACAAAACGCTGCGTCCAGATGAACAGAATCAACTTTTTGGAGAATGTGCAGGGTGGTCAGCCACCATTGTACATTTGTCCACAGATGCACCTGTGGTGAAATCCAATTACATTGCAAAATGTTTAGATGAATCATTTACATTACTGGTTAAGAGTCATGTTTGGCACATAATTTAATCTGTAACATATTTGATGACTGGTATTACATTATATAACCTCCAGTGTTAATATTTCTGCTCGCAATTTCACTTCAAATTAATACATTATTAAAGCTCGCAATAGTCAGCATACATATAGAGTCAAAACCTGAACTTTAACCGTTTTTATTTGAAGGCAGTTCATTTTAGGTAGGAAAAATGGTTTCTGAAACTTGTCCAGTTGGCGGCAGTAACGCGACATTCCCCCAGCCCCAAACGAACAAACAGAAGGAGAAGAAAACCAGAGAGAGCTACTAGGAGCTTTGAGGATCATGGGACAGGGAATTTTGTTCTATCCTCGCGCATCTTGAAGTGATTTGTCCTCGAGCGCATCTACAAACAGGCTCACGTCCGCGAGCTCACCAAGGCACGAGCCAGAATGTGAACAAGTAAGCACGGCGCCGTGTTTCAGCTTCAGTCATAATTAAATTAATAAAAGTTTTACACGTTAGAGTGCGTTAACCGCGAAGGAGCAGAGATGAAGTAAGTCATGTCCTGGCTTCAATGCCCGGTGCTTTCAGTGATGTCCATCCGCCCTCTGTGTGAGCTTTAGTTTTGAGCCCAGTTAGCTTAGCCGGGATGCTAACGTTAGCTAAGCATCGCCTGAGTTTCAATGCAGATTTTGTAGCTGGGTGTTTTCAGACATTGGTTTCCAGCCACAGGCAGAGCACAGTGAACCTGAGTCATAACTGGTGGTTTTATTTCCAGATTACATTAAATGTGTGCCTATATATATGCCTGACACAGTAAACCTGTATGAAAGGTGAAATCATTTCAACATAAATGTAAAGACAAAGTGCAGTTTTAAGGAGATTAGTATATGAACTTAAAACATGTCCTTTCATCAAGTTCAAAGGTCGTGGCATTGGACAAATGCACATGCCATTTTGTTGTCAATCCTGTCAAAGTGATGTGCTGTTTTTGATTTTGCAGTTTCAATGCAGATGACTTAGGCTCCTTCACTCATTTACTGTTTTTCAAGGTAGAATATTACAGGTAAGACGATAAGAAATATTTTCATCTAGACTCAATTTATTTGTAAAATATTGCAGGAGGAGTCACTGTTGCTCTTGTTAGCAGGTCTATAAGATATTGTGTGAAGTGGAAAGGATCCATGTGTCCCCAACGCTCCAACAGACAGCCTAGGGCCTCCAAGAAGAACACCAAGACAAGCCCCGCTCCAGAGGAAGAAGTTATCCAGCGTCAGCTGAGAGGTCGAAGGCGGAGGGGGAAAGGCAGTACTGGTGACAGCCTCTGTATCGCAGGTGAGGGAACAGGGTGCGACATCCTCGACATCATTACCACTCAGGAAGAGAAGCATGTTGGTGAAGAAGATGGGGGAAAGGCGGTAGAGATAGCTCATAAAGAACTGGACGACTTGGATGAAGACCGAGTCTCTGTTTGCAGCAGCACAGCGTCTGGTCCCTCTTTTTATCACTCCACCTACAGAAAAGCGAGGCCTTCCCAGAACCTGTGCTTGGCCTGTCAGAAGCTCTACCAGAAAGCAAAGAAGATAAAAACATCAATCATAAACAAACTGCTGGACAATGGTGAGCACACTAATGGCAGCATGAAAATATAATGTCTTTGGGAAGAAGTTCATGCTATAGCTACTCTTCCAAAGGAAAGATGAACAATTGTTAATAATACTTGAGAAATATTTTTCTATAGCACACTTGCACTGCTTTTATTAGCCCTGCATAAAAAGAAATCTAAAAGTATAACTACACATTTCAGTAACCAGTATACAATTATGTATTGTTTGTTGCATGAAGTGGATGAAATGCTTACATATGGTTTAACTTACAGTACCAAATTAATAGCCGTCCTCTTTTGCATCTATATTAACAACAAACAGGTAAGCACAGTTCTGTAACACTTTGATTTTGATTCTTGTTTAGATCCTATGTCCCCGACATGTGACCAGTGGGTCCTTATCAAAAAGCGGACATCCCAAAGGTGGCCTGATGCAAGAGGGTAAGGCTGAGTGTACACTGTATGTATGTGTGTGTTTGACAAATTACCATCATATTTAAGCTGATTGTACTGCTGCCTGTCTGCTCTGTCAGGAAGCTTTTGAGCCACATAAAGAAGATAAAGAAGGCCTGTGAAAAACAAAGTGAGCAGCGTGTGGAAGAATCTGCCGCCTGTTCAAGGCCGCACACTTTCCTCCACAGGTAATGTGTTTGCCTGCATGAATTTCTTATGACTGTAGCTGTTCTCATCTAAAATGACTTGTATGTGCTGTGTTTTTGGGCTTAGGAACCTCAGACGATGTGTGAAAGCGAAAAAGGAGAGGAAGAAGAATAAGAACAGGAGGAAGAGACAGAGAGACGGTTCGCAGGGTACTCGTGTCGCTAAGCAGCAGCGTCTCCACACCAACACTCCCATCAAGATGACCTGTGTAGAGCCAAACAGCCGCCGAAAAAGCAGCAGTCAGGGGAACAGAGGTGTGATTGCTGAGGCGATTCCCTCGTCTGTGACACAGGAAGCCACCACACCAAGCAAGAGAACACCAAAGCAGACGGGTAGATTCAGAAACTTGCTGGCTGAGCTACGGAGCAAGAGCAGCATGATTGTAAGAGAAACACACTAGTGAGGAGGCAGGATTCGAGTGCTAATCGCTTTTAGTCGTGATGTTCTGCTGGTCTTCAGTATTGTTACCTATTCGGTGGCCTATGCCTAGAGTTACTTGACAAAGTGCCGTCGCAGTTCTGTGCATGTTTTGTTTGTGATCCTTTAAAATTAATAATAATAATATTTATTTAATGTTCCTTACAACTGGACAGCTGTGAATAAATGTTTATGTTGATCTCATGGCATGCCTTTTTTTTTTTAAAAATACCGACATAAGTTCACTCACTCGCATTCAAAAACACTCGTGCATTTACAGCTCTTCACAAAATCAAGTACCTTTCACCTGTATGCAAACACTTGCTTATTTTCATTTGCGTTTGCAGCAAGATGGTCACTGTTCATAGTGTCCACAGCATGTACACCACTTCCTGCTAGCGCTCCAGCTTCTTCAGTGAGCTGCATTTCAGGGATGTTAAAGTTGCACAGCATCAGAGCTTTGACTCGTTATATAATGTGAAGATATCAGTCCTCACTCCCAAGTGTGGTGTCCACAACTAGGTGATAATGGGAGGAGAGAGGGATTTCACAGCTTCAGTGTCTGAGTGGGCTGTTGTTGGACATTATTTTTTCACAAATGCATCCAAAGACAAAAAAAGGTGGCAAAATATTTGAAACTATATCTTTCCTAATCCTACAAAACAAAACAGTCAAAAAAGAAAATCAGTGAGCTATAAATATTATTTTATATGCCATGGTGTATACTAGTTATTCCTAAATGCTGTCATGTTGACTCACTGTGTTTGTACTTTGTACAAACTACAAACTTACATTAAAGGAAACCCATCTGCACCATTGCAAAAATTGAGAGGTTGATGCATCAGAGCTTATAAGAGGGAGATACACAATTAATTGCCAATGCAGGCAACCCACTGTCTAAACAGGATATCACCAGGCCTACCTGTCTTTTGGCTTTGGGAATGTGAATGGCCTCCGTCCATCATCAGTCACTTGAAGTTGTCTTATGGTAAAATGTTGCCAGGCAGGCTCAAGATGCACTTTCAAACCAAACAGCCTTTCTGAGAGAAACCCTAACCCTCAAAAGAGTGCTGGATCTGAAACAGAGGCACTTCCGTTTGAAGGTGTGTAATAAGGCGGTGGAGATGAGGTGTATGATAGTGGTGTACACAGGTATGATGGAAAGTTAGGTGTGCGTTTGATTTATTTGGGAATGTGTGACAAACTCGGACAGACTGAAGTCCCAATTACTTTAGGGAAGAAAGGTAAATCCATCCATTCTTTTTCTCAACGCAGTGGAGATGGAGCCCACGTAGCAGGCTGTTTGCAGACGCTTATTCTAACAGCCCACATGGTGGCGCCACATAACCAGCACTCACAGACTGACTCTACAGCTCTGTGTGTAGTAAAACAAAATAAACACAAATGTACAAAAAGCACATAGATACAGGGTTAGAGCTCATGGGGAGCATGGGTAATGTGGTATGTGACATAAATACAAGCGGTTTGCACTGGACTCGCTTGGGCCAGTCTCACTCTGCACAGCAGGACAGGTACAGGTGTAATCAATAACATTAATGATCATGAAGCATCCCAGAGAGCCGGCATGCACAATAAGCAGGGTCGGTCCTGCAGCTCAGAGTAAAGCAACTTTAACCTGATACCATCATTTTCACCTGTGTGAATCATCAGCTGTTCAAGTGTTTACACTGCAGGATCACAGTCGCAGTTACTGCAGGTCAGTGCAGCCACCTGTTGCTATGAGCAGAAGTGCCAACGAGTCATATCATACCGTAGATCTGCATTTATTTTTATTTTGTTAAGTTTTGGAACTAATCAAAAGATAATTTTTCAGGCAACAGGGACCTCAGTTAAATGCTTGTTTCATTTAACTTTGTATTAGTTTTAGTGGTGGTTTATCTCAACTTTCTTTTTAATTATTACACTATGTAGGGTCTGACAATGTTTTATTACATTACAAAAATAAATAAATAAAAAACACTTCAGGCTGGCCTGGGCTTCGAGGTTTCTGGTAGTTAGAATGACTCGGGGGTGTTGATTCATTTAAACTAACTTAATCATCCTGCTGCAACCAGGTCATGCCAAAGCAACAGGTGGCGCTAGATTCCTAACATGCAGAAATGTTGGCCAATCAGAAGTCTAGAAGCCTCGGTGGGAAATAGTAAACAAAGCTGGGGCATAGAAGCAGAACCGAGTCGTCTGTGTGGAGGGACAGTAGCTGTGTGTGTATATGTAAGCATTTAAACACTGCAGAGAGTACAATTAACAGTAACAGTATTGTAGAAATTCATTTCACCGAAACAATAATGTGGCGCACAGTGTGACGTCAAAAAATGCGCACACATTTGACGCTGTGTTCTCCGTTTTTTTTTGTCCACACCTAAATGCAAAAACGGAGTTTTCAAAAATATCCACCCTGGCCGGAGTTTTTAAAAATCTTCGTTTTCAGTGACCAAAAACGTCGTTTACGTGTGGACGAAAGGTGCAAACGCATAGAAAAATCCGCGTTTTCAAAAATACCCGGGTACGTGTGGACATAGCCTGAATCTAAAGAGATTTCCTGCACATTTTATTTTATGTTGGCGTGTAGATATAAAACTAACCATCTTTATTTATTGATTGATTGATTTAAGGCTCAAGGGGAGGGGGGGAAGTAAGTATTATAAAGATTAAGCAAAACTAAAACTTCTTACATCCGTCAGCACTTTAAAAAGGAAGAGTTTTGAACAACAGTGTTGTTTTTTTTAGATGTTTGTGCTGATACAGTGAATGGTTGGCAGAGGAAGGGTGGGGAAGTAAGAGGCAGATAAGGGACCAGGGTATGCAGTCTTCACAGTTTTAACAGATTTCTTTTAGTCTGTTTATGTTGGGGTAGCCTTACTGTTTACTCAGAGGATTAATGTATTGGGAGAGCAGTCAGAGCTGCTGGGGGCTTGTCAGCACGTCAGGAAATGTGCCTTCTCAGTAGTTAAGAGATATTGAGGTGAGTCATTAATAAACTATTTTAAAAAGCTACCATGAATGTACTAATTAGATCTTTGAGGTACAATATTTTTTACTTCGATCCACAGCCACAGCTATTCTTCCCTGTGAAAGTCCAGACAACTGACAAATAAACCGAAGGAAACAACACGATGAAAATGTGTGAATGAAAATATATATTACTGTGAATGCACTGGAGTTAGTCACGGGCTGACTTTCATCCATAGTCCCAGGTCAGATTTTTAAAGGCAACCTAAAAACATTTCACATTATCAACATAAAGATGAAAACAAACAAGCAGGAGGGTAAAAGCATCTCATTGTGTATTATTAGATTATCAACCATTTTTTAAATAGACATTTAAAGTGTTGTATGTGTTCTGCTCTCTGATAATAATGGTTCTAGAGCACCACTGTTGCCTTCAAAGAAAAAAAGATTCTTCTTCTTCCTCTTTTCTGTTTACTCTGATAAACTCAATGCTGGAGGAGCCACATTGTATAAAATGTTATAAATTAGATATTCATGTATTTAATAAAATGTGCTTCTATACAACAAAACAGTGATGACTGCAACAAGGCCTTTTCTGTGGTTCTGTAATGGTTTTAAAGCGTCAAGTCTGATCATGCAGTAATAATATTATTAATATAGGAAAGGATGAGTGTTTTAACTGCATGAACAATCAAAAGGTTGTACAACAAGCATTTAAACAAAAAAACAATTAACAAACTATTACCGACAGTCAGTTAATGAATGCAGGGACAACAAAGCCAGCATTATACAATCATCATCAGTCATCACAGATAAATAAGCAAATATAGCCCAAAAGTATTTCCTTCCTTAAAGCTGCTGTTTCTAATTGCTTTTAAATTATAAAAATACTTCTTTAAATACTTACTTAAATACTGAATAAAGATGGGAAGTGACATAACCTGCTAAAATGCTGGTTTTCTTTAACACGTTTATTTTAGGCAAAGATAAGCAAAACGTCCCATGAAAGCATGTGTGACACAGCCTCTCATGTTAACTGTGAATATAAGTATTTAGGCCTTCTCAGTACACAAATGTTCCTTATATTAAAGACAAGATTACATGCCAGCCTGTCCTCCACCTGCATCCATGACAGCCTGGCATGCCGGCAACCCGCACCATCCACACAGCTCCGTTCTGACTGAGCTGGAGCATAACCAGGTCTTTCCTGAAGCAGCAGACCAAATAACTATGCAGTAATCAAGCCATCATCAAAAGACTCTAATACTTTGTAAATATTGCATACTTTCTAAAAACTGGAATAGTCCTACTCGGTTTAGCAACTACAGTGGGGCAAAAAAGTATTTAGTCAGCCACCGATTGTGCAAGTTCCCCCTACTAAAATGATGACAGAGGTCAGTAATTTGCACCAGAGGTACACTTCAACTGTGAGAGACAGAATGTGAAAAAAAAATCCATGAATCCACATGGTAGGATTTGTAAAGAATTTATTCGTAAATTAGGGTGGAAAATAAGTATTTGGTCACCTCAAACAAGGAAAATCTCTGGCTCTCACAGACCTGTAACGTCTTCTGTAAGAAGCTTTTCTGTCCCCCACTCGTTACCTGTATGAATGGCACCTGTTTGAACTCATCATCTGTATAAAAGACACCTGTCCACAGCCTCAAACAGTCAGACTCCAAACTCCGCCATGGCCAAGACCAAAGAGCTTTCGAAGGACACCAGGAAAAGTATTGTAGACCTGCACCAGACTGGGAAGAGTGAATCTACAATAGGCAAGCAGCTTGGTGTGAAAAAATCAACTGTGGGAGCAATCATCAGAAAATGGAAGACATACAAGACCACTGATAATCTCCCTCGATCTGGGGCTCCACGCAAGATCTCATCCCGTGGGGTCAAAATGATCATGAGAACGGTGAGCAAAGATCCCAGAACCACACGGGGGGACCTGGTGAATGACCTGCAGAGAGCTGGGACCAAAGTAACAAAGGTCACCATCAGTAACACACTACAACGGCAGGGAATCAAATCCCGCAGTGCCAGACGTGTTCCGCTGCTGAAGCCAGTGCATGTCCAGGCCCGTCTGAAGTTTGCCAGAGAGCACATGGATGATACAGCAGAGGATTGGGAGATGTCATGTGGTCAGATGAAACCAAAGTAGAACTTTTTGGTATAAACTCAACTCGTCGTGTTTGGAGGAAGAAGAATACTGAGTTGCATCCCAAGAACACCATACCTACTGTGAAGCATGGGGGTGGAAACATCATGCTATGGGGCTGTTTTTCTGCCAAGGGGACAGGACGACTGATCCGTGTTAAGGACAGAATGAATGGGGCCATGTATCGTGAGATTTTGAGCCAAAACCTCCTTCCATCAGTGAGAACTTTGAAGATGAAACGAGGCTGGGTCTTCCAACATGACAATGATCCAAAACACACCGCCCGGGCAACAAAGGAGTGGCTCCGTAAGAAGCATTTGAAAGTCCTGGAGTGGCCTAGCCAGTCTCCAGACCTCAACCCCATAGAAAATCTGTGGCGGGAGTTGAAAGTCCGTGTTGCTCGGCGACAGCCCCAAAACATCACTGCTCTCGAGAAGATCTGCATGGAGGAATGGGCCAAAATACCAGCTACTGTGTGTGCAAACCTGGTAAAGACCTATAGTAAACGTTTGACCTCTGTTATTGCCAACAAAGGTTATGTTACAAAGTATTGAGTTGTATTTTTGTTATTGACCAAATACTTATTTTCCACCCTGATTTACGAATAAATTCTTTACAAATCCTACCATGTGGATTCATGGATTTTTTTTTCACATTCTGTCTCTCACAGTTGAAGTGTACCTCTGGTGCAAATTACTGACCTCTGTCATCATTTTAAGTGGGGGAACTTGCACAATCGGTGGCTGACTAAATACTTTTTTGACCCCCTGGATATCATCAGTGAGTTAACCTGTTTGACAGCTTCCCCTTCCAAGGAGCTATACGGGGCTGATTGAAAGTGTTTTAAAGCATTAACACATTCTGATTGTGAGTTTGCTTTAATTCTGTATTTTCTTTCTCTTTTCTTGTGGATTCAAACAAACAAAACAAACTAAATACCTTAAAATAAAAAATTAAAATAATGGCTGTTTATAGTAGAGACTCCAGAGGGATGTGTTCCTGGAAGCATCAGTGTTGAAATAACAAGAATGTGTTGATTTTGTTCTCAGGAAAGTGACACACTGGCATCGCACCTCTCGCTTCATTGACATTCAAAGATCAGAGGCAGACTGTCTGGTGAACTTGGCTGAAAAGCCACGATAGTCATCTTCTGAATCAATCGGCCCTCAGTGTGCACGCTCCTTGCATGCATTATATGAGACAGTGATGCAAACAGGACAAGTATATTCACAGTCTGCGGAGACACTCCTGCTGCTTGCCCTGATTTAACTAAGAATGGAGCTTAGAGTGTTACTGTTGCACGCAGACACACAAACACTGACATGTTATTTATTGTCCGATTCTCATCAACATCCTTTCCTATGGCCAATAGGACCTGATTATCACAAACCAGAGGTCTCAGGGCTAAAACAATTCACAGTGCGCGCACACACTGCGGTATCCTGTGATAGATATCAGCACCTGACACCTCGAAAACAGGAAAAACGTTTCAGCAGGAACACAGATGTGTTGGAGTGTGGGGGGAGGAGCATGTAAACAGCTATTTAACCTCTGTGGACAGAAATCTCAGCTTCACTCAACGAAGGAGTGCAGCTGTCTCCACCATGTCCTACTATGAGGTAGGGAGGTGTCATCTAATCATGCACAGAAACTTTAAATGTGTTCACAAATATATGATTGCCTTCTCTCTTCTCATCATTTCTCATCTGTCTCTAGCATATCGTCTTTGAGGATTACTACAATGACACCGGCTCTGGCTCTGGCTCTGGGGAACTTGGAGTGGATCTGGAGGAGCCCTGTGGTGTGGAGCACATGACAACTACTGAGCTTCAGCAAGTCTTCTTGCCTGTCATTTATGCCCTTATCTTCATTCTGGGCATCACTGGAAACGGCTTGGTTGTCGTAGTCCTAGGCTGCCAACGCAGGTGAGGGGATGGGTAACTGCTGTTTGAAGCTTTGACTTCGAAGCATTGCTGGGTGTGGGGGAAGAGCATGAAAGTGATCAGATTTTTTGTGTCTCCAGGTCGAAATGCAGCCTCACAGACTGGTACCGCCTGCATCTCTCTGCTGCGGATCTCCTCTTCGTTCTGTCTCTGCCGTTCTGGGCGGTGGATGCAGCCTTGGCTGACTGGCGTTTCGGAGCTGCCACCTGCATTGGAGTGCATGTCATCTACACAGTCAACCTGTACGGCAGCGTGCTCATCCTGGCATTCATCAGCCTGGACCGCTACCTTGCGGTGGTCCGAGCCACGGACACCAACACTAGTGGGCTGAGGCAGCTGCTGGCTCACAAACTGGTGTATGTAGGTGAGTATCAAAAGGCTTGCTCTTCCTGCTGTTAGTCTTCTTTTCTCCACACAGTCCCTCACTTGTCTTTTTTAATCTTCCTCCTCCCTGCAGGTGCCTGGTTGCCCGCTGGCCTGCTGGCAGTGCCAGATTTGATATTTGCCCGCACTCAGGAAGGAGGAGAGGGGTCAACTCTGTGCCAGAGATTCTACCCAGAAGAAAATGCTCCTCTCTGGGTTGCAGTCTTCCACCTCCAGCTCGTCCTGGTGGGTCTGTTGATCCCTGGACTGGTGCTCCTGGTGTGTTACTGCGTCATTGTCACCAGGCTGACCCGTGGCTCACTGGGGGGCCAGAGGCAGAAGCGACGGGCGGTCAGGACTACCATCGCGCTGGTGCTCTGCTTCTTCGTGTGTTGGCTCCCTTATGGAGCGGGCATTTCTGTGGACGCTCTGCTGCGGTTGGAAGTCCTGCCCCGCAGCTGCAGGCTGGAAGCTGCTTTAGGCGTGTGGCTGTCGGTGGCTGAGCCCATGGCGTTCGCTCACTGTTGCCTGAACCCACTGCTGTACGCCTTCCTCGGAGCTGGGTTCAAGAATTCGGCCCGCAGAGCTCTCACTCTGAACCGGGCATCCAGTCTGAAGGTTTTACCACGAAGACGCCCCGGGACCTCAACAACTACAGAGTCCGAATCCTCCAGTTTACACTCCAGCTAGTGTTTGCATCTGTTGTTGATGTGTGTGTGTATTGTATATATGTATAAATGTATATAAGAGAAAGTAAGAAGCAGTCTGCTGGCTCATGACTGATCTTCTCCCTCATTTGAGGGTATCTTTTGTAAATAGTTTGATGTTGTTATGTGTGTGTGTGTTTGTGTGTGCTTTTGACTATTGTAGATGTTTGTAATAAAATATACAAAATACTTTGTGAAAGTGACTTTTCTTTCTTTTTTTCTGTCTTCCTGTGTGAAACAGTGTGAGTTTCTGGTTTACACAATCTCTCAACCACAGCTAGTTCCACCCTCAGCTCCTATTCCCAGTGGGTAAGATACAAATCATGAAAACTCCTAAAAAAAGAAAATTGGAGCCAAGCTAGCTAATGAGATGAAAGGACGATGGCAATAGAACTTTATCACAAAACCCCACACGGAAAAGGGACAGGAAAGGTGTAATAGGAATAACAAGCCTCAATCAAATGTCTTTGGTCTTAATTAGCAGATGATAACTTCTGTTGTGTCAGAGCTTAAAATCACGAGTGTTTTCTGGGAATCCTGTTTATAATAGGGTGTTTCTCGGTTGCAGAGTTTAAACAAAAAAGAAAAAAAAAAAGAAAATCAGTAGGTGGGTTGCATGGTTATTATCTGATTAACCGGCAGCTTGCATCACCATATTTAATTCATTGTCATTTAGCTGTGCGCCATCTGAATCCACTGATGCGGAGAATGGACACAGCCAATTTCTTTTGAAAAATGAAACTGCGTTTTGTAAGATGCACCATCTGTCTGCCAGGTGTATCTGAGTCACATGTACGTGCGTGTGTGTGAGCGTGTGTGCGACAGATATAAATATTGGATGTGTGTGAATGTTTTTGCGTCAGCCTTTTGGGGGAGCAGGGTAAGATTTATGTTGATGATATAAACAGTTTGCAGTTCCTACATGAGAAAGAAGGGAGCACGAGAGGGTCAGGAGGTTCATTCTTCCAGTACCTTAATGCACACAAAAGTGCTTCCCACATTTCTACTTCCACTTGGAAGTGAGAGAAACAGAAGCTGGAAGTTTGTTGTGTCCTGTTTCCTGGAGTGAAGACGAAGAGAGGATGAGGAGGAGAGTTGTGAGAGAGACAGAAAGGAAAAATACAGTAAGTCGGCTCCGCGATCAAATTAACTGTGTGGCATTTTGAGCATCTCGAGGTGTAAATCATGATTACTGTGTCCTATTATTTGATCGCAGTGTATACCTCTATGTTTGCAAACCTAAAGAAGACCTTTTTTGGTACCTTTTTATATACGCCGCTTCCTCCTCGCCCCTAACACATTTTAACGCTCACACATTCACACACACACACACACACACACACACACCGACATGCGCTACACATACACACAATTCACTTCTATCCATAGTGTATTCAAAACAGGAAAGACTTCCTGTGGCTCATTTTAGGAAAGACAAGCAGCTTAAACAATCAAACAGTGGAGCAGCTCTCCACTCATCAACACAGAGCACTTATAAACTAAATCATTCACACTGAAGGATTTCAAAGACCTGAACGAGCTTCACACATAACCAGGTATAAAGATGCTAAGTTATTTGTATGTGTGGAAGAAATAAATACCACATTGAGACATCATTATAGGATGGTTTCATTTTTTTGTCTTTTTATGTTTGTGTATTTTAGTGCTCCAGAACCTTGGGGTTCCTTAATCATAATTATGCAAATTCTCATGACCATTGATCAACAACCACTGACCAAAACCCACTGATCAAAGACCACTGATCAATGGCCATGAGTCCCATTCACAGAGAGTTGGGGAATGGCTGCAATCACAGCATTGTAAGATGGCGAAAGATGTACCCTTAGGCCCCTCCTCGATTCAGAGATGGTCTTTTCCTTTTCACATAAATGGCCTCCTTGACTTCGCGCTCAAACCAGCGTTAAAGCGGTTAGCATAAGAAGAGAACTTCAACTGCTTGTTTACAATAGCTCACTAGCATGTCTGCTAGAAAACCAAAGCTCTAGCATGCTAGCTGTGTTTGTTTGACTTTTCAAATACATTTTGAAATATCAAAATGAAAAAGTTCAAATGTTACGTTACAGGCTTGACTTATTATGGTCATTAATAAAACTTTATTTACATTGTTTGGTTAACGTACAAAAGTCTTTCTAGAAAAAGGTCTTGCAGCTTTGCATCTATGTTGAAATGCCTTTGGATACTTGCAGTTATCCCACAGTGGTATCTAAATGAATTTGAATAGTCACCAGGACACAACTGCTTGGATACATTCTTTGGACACTTGATTGTATTGGGATTTACTTTTAGAACTGCCTCAATTCTACATGGCACAGATCCAGCAACGGGCTGGGAAACATTCCCCAGAGATTTTGCTGCAGATTTGTTGGCTGCACATCCATGATATGAATCTCCCGTTCCATTACAATCCAGATGTGCCATACTGAATTGAGATCTAGTCACAATGTAGGCCATATGAGTACAGTGAACTTACAGTAGTGTTCAAGAAATGTACAGATCTACAGCCCACTCTTTGTCCTGAACATGTCTCCTACTGCTTATCTTTATGTTTCACACAACCGATGTACTAAGGCTGGGAGTAAAAGTAGGTGTCCAGTCACAAAGCACATAAGAACAGCTGTAACTGTATGAATGTGAGATACCGTAATTTTTCATCTAGTGCACAGAAGGACACGAGCGAAACAATGAAAATGTGTCAGCAGCTGAGTACAAATAAACCAGGAAACAAGTCTTTTCTAAACTATCTTTTCCCGCTCCTCTTTCATATCCTGGTTGTATTTTGCCCCCATTGTACTATTTCTCACCAGTTACCAAAAGATCTATACACACTGCATGTTTTTCATCTCCGTGCACCAGCAAGTTTTAGTGTACCACAAAGATGTGTACTACAGGCAGTGCTGCCTGTGTGTGGGTCTGATTATAAGAAATCATTAGTATTAATGATGTCATAAACCCAATGATGTAACGTAATAATATTAGTATTAGTAGTTTTGTCATTTAATTTTCAAATACAAAGTCAAACATCATGTGAAAACTGTTTTACATCAAACATCAGAGCACTTTTGTTGTGGTGGATATGCCTGAGTACGTGTGAATTTGATGTGTGTGTGTGTGTGTGTGTGTGATCGTCTACAGATGGTCAGGTTCCCTCATATTCAAACACGACTGGGTTTCCTGCGGCTGAACAATCGTGGGAAAAACAGAGGTCAAGACAAAAGGAGAAATAAAGAGAGAAGGAGGCTGGGTTGCATCCAAATAGCTCACAATGACTTCCTGCTTTTTTCCTGGTGGATTAATACAATGTGACAGGTGAAACCAATAGCCCGCTGGCTGTTGTTTGTATTGACTTCAGCAGGTGGAGACGTGAGAATAATGTGGGAACTGAAATAGAAATTAATAGAATAATAGAGCAGAAATGAATGTTTACCCTGACGGTGGACTGAGTTTGCCTCAGGATGGAGTTTGTGTCCCCTGGGTGATCCAGCCCTATATTGAAAGACACCTTAAGAAATACATAATAATGTTTTATAGTTTGTCTTGTGGGTATTTTTATGTGTACTATGATGTAGATCTGTAGTTTCTGTTGTTTTACAGGCCCTCGAGGACAGGAGTTTGACATGTGTGGTTTAAGACAGGGGTGTCGAACTCCAGGCCTCGCGGGCTGATGTCCTGGGGGTTTTAGATGCGTCCTTTATCCAACACAGCTGATTTAAATGGCTAAATGACCTCCTCAACATGTCCTGAGGTTCTCCAGAGGCCTGGTAATGAACTAATCATTTGATTCAGGTGTGTTGACCCAGGGAGAGATCTAAAACCTGCAGGACTCCAGCCCTCAAGGCCTGAAGTTCAATACTCCTGGTTTAAGGCATTTGAGGGAAGTTATTTTTTCATGTTACTGCGTGCCATCAAACATCAAACCAATACCACATGAAAGGCAGTCCTGTTCTTGTATTAATCAGCAGGGGGTGTAGCATAAACGGAGATGAAGGAGGCAAAACCATGTGCCGTAGTCAGGGGTCACAGTGGGCCAGTGGTTTTGCAGTACTTCAGCATCTAGCGAGCCCTAAAGACGAGCGAGCGTGAAGGGAGTGATGTTTCTATCAGCTTAACAAACACACAAACTGTTTGTGTGCAGTTTGTCTCACACTGTGTTGCTAGCTAAAGGTCCAGCTGCTGTATTTCACAGGGAGAGAAAACACAGAGAGCTAACTTCACTCAGAGGTGGAGAAAGATAAGAAAGAGGACACGAGAGGAAGAAGAGGGGCTAAAGATAAGGACTGATCAGTGGTGTTTGATAAACCGGAAATTTAAAGCTTACATGTAAGTTCTCACATTTTTAAATCAGATATCTGGTCTGTACACATGACATTACATTTTTTCATATTGTGAAACCTGCTGCAAAACAAACTGAGGTACACTCGCTGTGTTATTTAAAGGTTGCATGAAAATCCTATAAATCCTATCCTATAAACAGGTTAGTTTGCTGTGAGGGGTTTAAAGTAAAGAACAGTGTGTGACTGGTGCACAGTGGCTGTGGTTTCATGGTCAGAGTTAGGTTACATAAAGTGCAGCAGAGATGAATCTGAAGTTAAGCTGATGATGCTGAGATTCATTCAGCGAATTTCACCTTCATACCAATTTTATACCTTCTAGAAAAAAGACAGAATACACACTGTACTGTCAGTGTCGAGGATGGAAATCAGCCAAGACAACTCATAAAACATCTGCTGACATCTGGTTGAATTAAGTTGTGTACATCCACAAAGAGCAGCATATTATTTTATAGTTACAATAATATAGCACAAGGTTCAGTTAGTGTTGCACAAAATAGGTGGTAGAGATGTTCTTCAAGGAGCTACTTTTCACTTTCTTACTGTGAGTACATTTAAGAGTCTGTACTTTTTCACTTTTACTTGAGTAAAGAATTCAAACCAGGACTTCAACTTTTACTGGAGTATTTTTGAATCTGCACTTCTACTTAAGTACAGAATGTCTGTATTTTTGCCACATCTGCTTGTCACTTATTATCAGCTAACTGTTGCAGAACATAATCATGTCCACTCGGTTCCGAGAATTGCAGGCGGTCTTGCTCTACTGTTCCCCCTGTGAATTGTTCTGTTAACAAATAACTTCCTCTGCCGGTCTTTCAGAGTCATTCCAAAACATGCCCAATATAAATGTGTGTTATGTAACCACAAATATATATATATATATATATATATATATAGATATATATAGATATATATAGATATATATAGATATATATAGATATATATATAAAAGCTACATTTCAGTGAGTTTTTCTTTCAGAAAACCCTCTGGTTGTCCCCACTGTCTAAAGAAATTAAAATGAGAAAACGTCACGGGTCAAGATGACTGTCTGTGGGGACTCCTCAGGTGTGCCTGTTTGGTGTTGGGTTCATTTGGTCGACTTTTTTCTACTTTTTTAATTCTGCTGTGACTGATGTGAATACAAGGTCACAATAGCTGTTCTTTCCAGTCTCGAGGAGCCACCGTGATAAAACAAAGAAGCAGGGACTGTAATGCTCTCTACAACATGGACATGATCCTTCGGTGGTTTCTCATTTTACTGTTGTAACTTTATTAACAGCACCTTTACTTACAAACTTGTACTCCAACCTTCCACCAATGCCTGCTGTCCCATAGCTGCACTGTTTTAACAGAACTACAACAATAGAGTGGAACAAGTATACACAGACACATAGTGCAAAATTAACCATTCAGCTGAAGTTGTATCTTTCTAGTCCCTGCGCAAAACTATAAATAAGAAAAACAATTTTGGAAAAATTGTATTATTTTACTGTCTGTAGTGACTGTAGTACTACTTTCCTTTTAGAAATGATGCAATATAGACCTGCACCATATCATGGATAGCATCACCCCTGCAACACATAGATAGATACCTAGTAGGCGCTGACACTGGCTGAGCTGACATGTAAAATAAAAATATGCAGAAACGTGAGTGTTCACTGCCCCCCAGTGGTCACGTGGTACATTTACAAGTTGAATCCAATTACTTGTGTCCTTGTGCACATTTTTGACGATATACTTGTAACTTTACTCCCTTCACCTCACAAACATGAGCAGTACTTTACAAAATAATATTTACTGCAAAACACACAAATGCTTACAACATAAAGCACACTGGACACACATATTTCAAACATAAATGCACACAATGTGTGAGGCTGTGCGATGAGTTTTTCATCTAAACCTTTGAGGCACAAACACAGAAAAACATTCGTTACTGCATCAAATAAGTTGATCTGGGAATTTTTTTTTTAAATTCAGTCTTTTATTCCCATCTAACAAATTCTCACTTCTAGCTGGTGACCTCTGGAGCAGCTTGTTTCTTTGGATGGAAACCACTAGTGGAAGAGACAAATGACATGTAGGCTTGTATAAAGCAGTTAAAACAGCTTCACCGCAGATGTGCAGCAGTAAAATGCTTTCGGTTTTTAAATCAAAGTACATTTACTCAAACTCAAATCCCCTTTTGGTGTTTAGCATCCATTGTAAAACTGCAAAATTAAAAATAAGGGAGCGGCTGGGAGTAGCTTCTACTCAAAGGAAAAGGCTTACAGTGAGTTGTACTAGGAAAGGAGGGGGAAAAAAGTTTTGGCTTGGCAGAGAGATTGTGCTGGGAAAGATTTGCAACAGGTTACGGTGGTTAAAGATAGAGATGGAAATGTATTAGCGAGTGAAGAAAATGTCCTGATAAGATGGAAGGAGTACTTTGAGGGGCTGATGAGGAAATGAGAGGAAAGTGCAGAGGATTAGTAAGGAAGGAGTGAAAGTAGCTATGAAGAAGGGTGAGTGGACATACCTGTGGCGGTATGGGGATGACTAGGAGAAAGGGCAGTGGGTGCATTAACAAGATTGTTTAACACAATTCTGGAAAGCAAGATGCCTGAGGAATGGAGAAGAAGAATACTAGCACCAGTTTTCAAGAACAGTGGTGATATGCAGAGCTGTTGTAACTACAGAGGGAGAGTTGCTGAAACTATGTTAAGAGGAGAAATGTGATAGTGAGCAGGACTATGGTTTCATAGCACTACAGATGTGGTGTTTTCTTGGAGAGTGTTCATGGAGAAGTGCAGAGAAGGTCAAAAGGAGTTGCACTGTGACTACATGGGTCTAGAGAAAGCATTTGATAGGGTGGTGAGAGAGATACTGTGGTACAGCATGAGGTTGTGGGAGAGAAATATGTGAGGGTGGTGCAAGACATGTATCAGGACAGCAAGAGAGGGGTGAGAGTGACAGATGTGTTCAAGGTGGGGGTGAGATTACATCAGGGATTGGCTCTGATCCCCCTCTTGTTTTGATGAGGTCAGGCAGGAGTTTCCATGGAATATCAAGTTTGCAGGTTACACTGGGACAGTTTGAGCTGGATGTTGGGATTTTCACTGGGAGTGACCAGAATGGACACGATCAGGAATGCGTATATCAGAGAGGCAGGGCGGGTTGATCGGTTTGGAGACAAAGTAAGAGAGGCAAGACTGGGATATTTTGCACATGTGCAGAGGAGGGAGAGCAGATATACTGGGCAAAGGATGCTAAGTATGGAGGAGGCAAGCAGAAGGAAAACAGACGATTCATAGATGAAGCTGGATGATCCAATGAGGAAGAAAGAAGGAAGAAGAAGAAGAAGATGATGATGATGATGATAATTATGACGACATACTTTTAAATTGCCTAAATATTTTGGCCGGAAATGGCTCAAGTGCTAAGTTCACTGTGACGCTGACAGTCAGCTCATTCTTCATTTATAGCCTATCTGTTTAACGCACGTGCTCGTCAAAGACACGCGCACACTGAGATAACAGCTCGGTCTCTCCCCGTCTACAGCTGCTATTGGTTAGCACAGGAAGCGTACCGCGGGAAAACGGGCAGCAGGACCCCGCGTCGATTTACGTTTCCGCTTCGAATTGGCTACGAGCTCAGAGATATTTCCATAACGTCGCACATTGGTCGAAAGCGGCGCGCCAAACATCACGTGGTCTCGCTTTTCGCGCGAAACCGGGCTCTCTGTTGTCCGGAGCTGAGCGTGCTGTGTGTCAGAGAGGAGCAGCTCGTGTCTGTTTTGCAAACTTGTTTTTGTATCTTTTTGTTGTCGCAGTTTGACCGACTTGCAGCATGGATGTCGCCACAGCCACCGCGGAGACTGCCGGGGCGACGGTGAAGGACGAGCTGGCCGAGAAGTGCCAGAAGTTATTCCAGGCTTTCTTAGAGGAGTAAGTGAGGCGGCAGCGACGGGGTCGTATTGTTGTCGGCCGAAACGTGCTTGGCTTGACATCGCTCTTTTAATCAGCAATTATAAGGATCGAGTGCTACTTTGATCGGCTGCTATTGGTGTCTTTTCACTGCTTTTCTTAACTCTCGCCCGATTCCTGCGTCACCCTGCAGATTTCAGAGCGGGGATGGGGAGGTGAAGTATGTCCGGGAGGCCGAGGAGCTGATCAGGCCTGAGAGGAACACCCTACTGGTGAGCTTCACCGACTTGGAGGGTTTCAACCAGGAACTGGCTACCACCATCCAGGAGGAGTACTACAGGTGAGCAAGCCCACCAAGTCATAGTTGCTTCCATCATATCTCATCTAAATACTGAGGTGGGAGAGTGCGCTGCTGCATTTCAAACCATCAGTTCAGTGCTGTGGAAATAAGCTGTGGGGTAACCTGAAGGATTGTCTGTTTCCAGAGTGTATCCCTACCTCTGCAGAGCAGTGCGCAACTTTGCTCGGGATCACGGGAACGTCCCCCTCAACAAAGAGTTCTACGTCGCTATCGAGGATCTGCCCACCAGACACAAGTAAGACACTGTTAACCAAACCACCATGTAAATCTCCATTTATCTGGTCTGAGCTGCCATTTATGCAGCTAGATTGCTTTAGTGCAAAGATAGTTGTAGAAATGTCCGCTTGGCTTGAATAAATTGGAACAAAATGGTGTTTAAGTTGTGGTGCATGAAGCAGGAATGATGCATCTCTCACTGGTAAATGTTAATGGGAATGAAATGCCAAATCT
Source organism: Haplochromis burtoni (assembly GCF_018398535.1). Taxonomy (NCBI): domain Eukaryota; kingdom Metazoa; phylum Chordata; class Actinopteri; order Cichliformes; family Cichlidae; genus Haplochromis; species Haplochromis burtoni. Next base: position 38,201 of record NW_024583319.1, on the reverse strand, counting down.
GATCCTTTTCCTGTGTTAAATAAATAAATAGGATCCGTGAGTTGTCCTCCATGCGTATTGGCAGCCTGGTGAGAATCAGCGGTCAGGTGGTGAGAACGCACCCAGTCCATCCTGAGCTGGTGAGATGTTTATATCAGTGAAGAAGGCACAAAGTTCAGTTGCGTTACGCTTGTCTTTTGTCATTAAACCCATCCTGCTTCCTTTGGTGCAGGTGAGCGGTACCTTCCTGTGCATGGACTGCCAGGCAGTGATCAAAGATGTCTCTCAGCAGTTCAAATACTCTCCTCCGACCATCTGCAGGAACCCCGTGTGCAACAACCGCTCCCGCTTCCACCTCGACACACACAAATCCAAGTTCATCGACTTTCAGAAGGTAACTGTGATAAAGGATGTCTGTCTGCATGGATGAATGAGTCTGATTTTGACCCTGTGTACCCTGTTTGTGTATCCAGGTGCGTATCCAGGAGACGCAGGCGGAGCTGCCTCGTGGTTCGATCCCACGCTCTCTTGAGATCATCCTGAGGGCAGAGGCTGTGGAGACGGCTCAGGCTGGAGACCGCTGTGACTTCACTGGGACCCTGATTGTCGTGCCGGATGTCTCACAGCTCAGCACACCTGGTACTTTTTAAAATTTTAACCATTTATGGTCAAAACTATGTCTTGTGGTGTTTTGTTTTGGTTCTCATTACTGTATGGATGTTACTTCCAGGTGTGCGAGCAGAGACCAGTACCCGTATAGCAGGAGGTCCTCAGGGCTTTGAGTCTGATGGTCTGAGAGGACTGAAAGCTCTGGGAGTCAGAGAGCTGTCATACAGGCTGGCCTTCCTGGCCTGCAACGTGGCGCCAACCAACCCACGGGTAAGAAGCGCTCGCCCATGTGTCTAAAAATGCAAACGGCTACAAATCTTGCTGTGTGATTACAAATGTGTGCCGTCTTTATCACAGTTTGGCGGTAAAGAGCTGCGGGAGGAGGAGCAGACGGCTGAAAGCATTAAGAGCCAAATGACAGAGAAAGAGTGGGAGAAGGTTTTTGAGATGAGCCAGGACAAGAACCTGTACCACAACCTGTGCACCAGCCTCTTCCCCACCATCCACGGTCAGTGATCGAACCCCCCCATCTAGCCTTTTTCTCCAATGGATGACGCTCTCGTAGTTCTTTATCAAAGCTGTGACTTGTGAGTTAAACATTAACGTGATGGTGCAGGTAACGATGAGGTGAAGCGCGGCATCCTGCTGATGCTCTTTGGAGGCGTTCCCAAGACGACCATGGAAAGGACCTCGCTCAGAGGAGACATCAACGTGTGCATTGTGGGAGATCCGAGCACTGCCAAGAGCCAGTTCCTCAAGTACGTTCTACAGTTTCCACCTTCACTGATTAGCTTTGCATAAAGCTTTTCTTTGTTCCATCTTCTGGCACAAACACTTTTCAGTGCTCTCTTTGCTGTAGACATTTGTTGTACAGCAGTGTTGATTTGAGTGTGTGTGTGTGCCTGTGTAGGCACGTGGAGGAGTTCAGTCCCAGAGCGGTGTACACCAGCGGCAAGGCCAGCACTGCTGCAGGTCTGACGGCGGCCGTGGTCCGAGACGAGGAGTCACATGAGTTTGTCATCGAGGCTGGAGCTCTGATGCTCGCCGACAATGTGAGTGTCATGAGTTCTGAAGAACAGTGAACAGTGTATTGTTATATTTAAAAAACAAAAAAAGTTTCTTTATGTAATTAGTGCAAGTAAAACTTGTTAACTGGTTTGATTTCAGGGTGTTTGCTGTATTGATGAGTTTGATAAGATGGACCTCAAAGACCAGGTGGCCATCCATGAAGCCATGGAGCAGCAGACCATCAGCATCACCAAAGCCGGAGTCAAGGTGACGCTTTCAAAGCTTTACGCTTTAAACACTCGCGTTTATGCAGCACAAGCGGAAGTTACACTGCTATCATATTCGATCGCTCGTCTTCTGCAGTAGAATAACCAGACTGTTCCTCCGCTTCTCTCCTCAGGCTACCCTGAACGCTCGCACATCCATCCTGGCTGCTGCTAACCCTGTCAGCGGACGCTACGACCGCAGCAAGAGTCTGAAGCAGAACGTCAACCTGACCGCTCCCATTATGAGCCGCTTTGATCTCTTCTTCATCCTGGTGGACGAGTGCAATGAGGTACATGCAAATGAGCGTAGTCTGAGCATCCTGTGCTTACTGGTTGTTTCTATTCATGTCTTTTATTTTGTCCATTTTTTTTTTTTTTAATATGATAATTTAGTTGAATACTGCAGCTAACGATTTGCACCTGTCATAGGTGACGGACTACGCTATCGCCAGACGCATCGTAGATCTGCACTCCCGTGTGGAGGAGTCGGTGGACAGACTGTACTCCCTGGATGAGATCCGCAGATACCTGCTCTTCGCCAGGCAGTTCAAACCCAAGGTGGGTGTGCTGGTGTCCCCACACGCCGACACCAGCGACCCAGTTTTTACTGTTTAACACATTTCCTTTCTATTAACTTTTGGACCTCCGTAGATTTCCAGCGAATCAGAAGAGTTCATCGTCGAGCAGTACAAGCGTCTCCGCCAGCGTGACGGCTCAGGGGGCGTGTCCAAATCTGCCTGGAGGATAACTGTGCGACAGCTGGAGAGCATGATCCGCCTCTCAGAGGCCATGGCACGTATGCACTGTTGTGATGAGGTACGTGCGAAGACACACAAGCTTCATTCATGCAACACTCGATACTGAGTGTGGTTGATAAAATTTAATACTGCAAAACCACCCTGAGTATCACTTCAACCAAAATGAGGGGAACAAAAAGACATCCTTTCAAAATAAAAGGCCAAACTGTGAATTAACTCTTGCCCTTTCATCCCATGCTTCTAGGTTCAGCCCAAACACGTGAAGGAAGCGTTCCGTCTTCTGAACAAATCTATCATCAGAGTGGAGACGCCAGACATCAACCTGGAACAGGAGGATGAAGTGGAGGAAGAGGAGGAGCAGCAGGAAGAAGGTACTATCAATATAGAGAAGATGTGAAATGACACCGTGCATCACCGCTGTTTATTTAACGTAAACTCTTCTCTGCATCTTTGCAGGTAACGTCCCGAATGGAGTAAATGGAAACGTGGATGGTGTCATTGGCCTTACTAATGGAATTAATGGACACGCTGACGGTGTCAATGGCCACGGCGAGCCTGGGAGCCAGTCCAAACCATCTCTTCGTCTGTCTTTCGCCGAGTACAAACGCATCTCCAACCTGCTCGTCCTGCATCTGCGCAGAGCAGAGGATGGTGAGAGATGTTCCTCCCTCCAGTCTGTTTTCCACCTCATTTCCTTGTCTGTTCTGTCACTGTTCTTTTTCTTTTTCTTCTCACATTTTTCTTGCTAATCTGTGTTGCAGCTGAGGAAGAGGAGGATCTGAAGAAAAGTGCAGTGGTCAACTGGTATCTGAAGGAGATCGAGTCAGAGATCGACTCTGAGGAGGAGCTCATCAATAGGAAGGGGCTGATAGAGAAGGTCATCCACAGGCTGGTGCACTATGTAAGTCTACCATCTTAAAATGTGAAAAGATAATGAGTCAGCGATTCTCTAAGTGCAGACATGTTCATTTATACGATCTCCCACACAAATCTCTTCCTCAAGGATCACATCCTCATCCAGCTGTCTCAGGCAGGACTGAAGGGCTCAGAGTCTGCGAGCACAGAAGAGGAATCTGTTCTGGTTGTAAACCCCAACTACATCCTGGAAGACTAAACTCCTGTCCTCAAATTGATCCCTGCTTCTTTGTGGCAAACAAGAGTTATTGTTCATAGTGTGTTTAATGCTCATAATGGTGGCATTGGAGATGTTTCGCTGCTGTACAAAGATACGAGGATTTATCTAAATATTCTTTAGATTTAAAAAGATAAAACAAAACAAAAACAGATGTAAATATACTGCCCTCTTCTCCAGCTGTTTATTCACTTCTCTTTGACTTAGTTTATTGTTGACTTTGAATAACTGTATATTATAAGCATGCAGCATGGTTTACGTCCATGGTTTAAAGTGTTTTTGTATTATAATTATGATTTTGTGAATGAAATGTTGGAACAATAAATAAAATGTTGAAAAACACAAATTTTCTTCATGTGTCTTTGTGTTGCCTGCGGCATTAAAATAATACAAAATCTAAATGAGTACCACTAGGTGGCAGCAGCTCCCGTTGTTGCGACTGCGCATGCCCGTTGCAATTACGCAACAAACATGGCGGCGTCCACAGTGAATACAGTCCGGACAACACTGAAAGGTTTAATTATTGGCTTTATTCGTTATAAAAAAGGTCACAATTAAGGGAATTATATATTTTTTTTTCTCGGCGGCGATAAGTTGTTTATTTTAATATAGTTATTTTTTGTAAATAACCTTTTATATGCTTTAGTTTAGCACTTTAAGAAGACTTCATACCGACGTGGTCGCAAATGAAGTAAGATTTTTAAAGTACTGGTGTAATTTGTGTCAACAGGTATGTACCTTTTCTCCGGCCGGTGGCTGCTCAGACAGAGCAGTCAAAGCCGGGCCGTGTGTCCGAGCCTGCGGCTGCACGTCTCCCCTGCTGCCTGCTCCAGGATGGAGACGCAGAGGAGCGAGCAGACCCAGAATACCGACAGAGGCAGAGCCCAGGAGGAGGTAGAGGAACCAGAGGGTCCTGAATACATCCCCAAGAGAAAAGCCAAGAACCCTATGGTGAAAATCGGCTTTGCCTGGTAATTTCTCTCTTTTGACCAAAACCCGCGAGAAATATATAGAAGCTACAGCACTGACAAATCAAGTCAGAGGTGTGTCAAAGAACGATTAGAAAGATTAGAAATGACACGCTTTTTATGCAATCCTCGTTTCCAGAGGCTCAAATATAATTGGGCTAGCATGATAATAAAAATGTTTATTTTTGATTGTTTGTTTGACTGCCTGAAGCCTACAGCTAGAGCATGGGTGATTGGCCTTTACTGCAGTTCTTCTGATTGTAGTGCATGCTTGGTTGCTTGTTCAAGTCAGCTGCTTGACAAATGCAGAACTTTTCACTTTTCTTCGAAAACCTCTCGGTTTTGTTCTGTTTTCTCAAAGAAAACGCGCTCTAGTGCTAACTGCAAAAGTTTACAGTAACTGTGTGACAGCGAAGTCAGGTGTTGATGGGGGTTGAAAAAGTGTTTTTAAAGTACTTGAATAGTTCTCAGTGAATATCAGTTAGTATTTCTGCTTGAATTGCTCACCTTTCAAACTGATCTTGCTTTTCTATGCAATACCTAATCTGGTCTTTAAGTCCCTGAGGAAATGTGATTATACCAGCTTTATACCAGATTTTAAACATGCAGTAGTCAAACCCCTGATTAAAAAACCTGCTCTTGATCCTACGGTTCTTGCAAATTACAGGCCTATCTCCAAACTACCTTTTCTTTCCAAAATTCTTGAAAAGGTAGTTTACAGCCAAATAATGGCCTTCCTGGAAAAGCAAAATGTTTTAGAGGTTTTCCAGTCTGGTTTTAAACCCTTTCATAGCACTGAATCAGCTCTTTTAAAAGTTTTTAATGACATATTTTTAGCGACTGATGCTGGGGACTGTGTTGTTCTTGTGCTTTTAGATTTGACAGCTGCGTTTGATACCGTGGATCATGCCATTTTATTCTCTCGTTTGGAGCACTGGGTGGGCATTAGGGGCACAGCACTGGAGTGGTTCAGGTCCTACTTGACGGGGCGAACTTTTTGTGTCAGCCTTGGTGACTATGCGTCGTCCTCCGCTCCCCTCTTGTGTGGTGTCCCACAGGGCTCAGTTCTAGGCCCCCTCCTCTTCTCTTTATATCTGCTTCCTCTTGGTTCTGTACTGAGAAAGCACGGCATTGCTTTCCACTTTTATGCTGATGACTGTCAGATCTATGTCCCTCTAAAGAAAAAAGGCAGATACCTTACACAGCCATTACTTCAGTGTCTCGATGACATTAAGGCTTGGATGTCTGTTAACTTTTTAAAATTCAATGATAAAAAGACAGAGGTGATGGTTTTTGGTAGCCCCACTGAGACCCCCAATGTGTATGTAGATTCCCTGGCACAGTATGTTAAGCCAACTGTCACAAACCTGGGGGTCAAAGTGGACTGTGATCTAAAGTTTGATAATCAAATTAAGGCAGTGGTAAAATCTAGCTTCTTTCACCTCAGGCAGCTGGCAAAAATAAAACCAATTCTTTCACGGCAGCACTTTGAGACAGTGATCCACGCCTTTGTTAGCACTCGGCTGGATTACTGTAATGCACTTTATATTGGGGTCAGTGCATTATATATTAGTCACCTACAGAGGGTGCAAAATGCCGCAGCTCGTCTTTTAACTGGCACTCGAAAGTTTGAGCACATTTCCCCTGTTTTAGCTTCACTTCACTGGCTGCCCATTTCTTTTAGGATTCATTTTAAAATTCTTTTATTTACTTTTAACTCCATGGCTGCTCCATCATTTGAGCTGCTCGCCTATACTCCCAGATCCGACTGGGTGAGGAGATCGTGCTTTCGTGAGCTCCAAGGAGAGGGGAGAGCTACAGCCTTATACACCCACCCGCTCTCTCAGGTCAGCTGATCAGCTGCTCCTGAAGATACCCAGGACTGGGCGTAAACTTAGAGGAGATCGTGCTTTTGCTGTAGCAGCTCCCAAACTGTGGAACGAGCTTCCTTTAGAGATTAGACAGGCCACTTCTTTATCTGTTTTTAAGTCACTCTTGAAAACCCACCTCTTTACCCTGGCCTTTGACACCACGTGAGATGTTGGTTTTTTATTTTAGTTGTTTTCAGGTGATTCGATGCTGTTTTATCTTGTTTTTGTTTTAACATAGGGCTGTTTTAATTTTATGTTTTATGTGTTTTATTTATTCATTTTGCTGTTTTTTGTTATTCTATTGTTTTAACTTATTTTCTGTACAGCACTTTGTTCCTGTGCTGGGTATTTTAAAGTGCTTTATAAATAAAATTGGATTGGATTGGATACCAGCTGGACATTTGTCAACACTGGGAAGGCACCTAAAGAATGCCCCAGGCGGAGATTGCCTGGGGTTAAATTAAGTTAAGGCTTAGCTCATGTTGTCCATGAAACCAATTTTGAGTCCACTGGCCAATTATATTTGGTCCCTTGAAAAGAGGTGGCTGGCAATTAGAGCAAATATTATTAGAGCACTTACTAAAAACTTCCAGTGTCTTTAAGTTCATATCTATTAGGTAACTGTAATGTCTGTGAATGCTTTCAGTCATCCAGGTCATCGTAGTCTAAAGAGCTTGGAAAGAAAAGCGTCTGGACTTCTTCTTCTTCATATTTTGAAGACGTTTCACCTCTCATCCTGTGAAAACAAGGATGCCAATGTTCACATTTTGGACAAAGAAGACAGATGGTTTGAAAGAGGAGTGTTAGGAGCCATCTATGTCCACTGTGAACAACCATCTTTGAATAGAGGTGGTGGCTTACGACACCAACTGTCTGCATCTATAATCCAGTTTTGAGATCCCTTCCCAGACGCCCTAACGCCCACTCACATCTTGGGCCATTTGACCTCAGTAAATAATGTGATAGGGAAGGGCTAGGTTTCGCAATGGGTTCATGCGAAAACCTTGGCTCATTGTGACCCACACCCAGGCTCGTGTGATTAGACGGAGGATCCATGACGGGGTCCATGTCCCTCTTAGGGTCACTCCCATAGGGCTTAAAAATCTGTGAATCTCCACCAATTACTCTTCGAACTGAAGAAGCTTCGCGGATGAGAGGTGAAACGTCTTCAAGAAACTTAAAGAAGTCCAGATGCTTTTCTTTCCACGGTAATTTTAATGTTATGTTTTGGTCACCTTCCTGTGTTGCCTGCATGTTAATGTTACTGATGCGTCCTCCTCAAGTCCCAGAAACACACTTGGCAGACAATAACAGTGAAACAATTGTTCTTCCATATAACGCTACTGTGGCTAAAAGAGAAAACTTTGCACAATTTTCCAAAAGAGAGATTCACTATCCAAAATACAACTTGGATGAATATCATCCACACAGGCTACTAATACTTTTTTCTTTTTAAAGAGCAAGATATATTAGGTGCAGATTTGTCGTTCACGTTCAGCGCAGTCACTGGGGAACCACCAGTTTTCCCGAGCGGTGTAGAACTTGCTGTCCTGTTATTCTCTAGTGTGACAGAGCCATCAGTACTGTATAAATATTTTGTCTCTTTCCTCTCTGTGCAGGATTATCGGTCTCCCTACAGGAATAATCAGCTTCTTCCTGGCTAAGAGACAAGTGGACAAAAACAGACTGAAACAGTTAAAGATCAGACAGAGGATGAAAAGATCAAATGAAGGCGAATACGAAGGGAGTCGCTACCGCCATCATGCAGTGGATGTTAAACTCGACCAGTAATTTATGTTGCAGCTGTGATTTGCATCGTATGCACAGTATCCCACACAGAGACTCTTGGATTAAAGACTGATCAGAACACTGATGTAAAGTTCACCCATGTCAGAGGTAAATGTATATTTGAATAAAATCATCACTGGTACAATCACATTAAGACTCAAAGAAAACTTTATTTATAATGATAAGCAAATAGATTTTCTGTAGCACTGATATATTTACAACCCCCTCTTCCACACTAACCTTCCGTGGTGTACAGTAAACATGTCTGCCTCTGTTGATTTGACTCGAGGCTTTTATAAACTTTCAGCTGTGCTCTAAATTTGTCATTAATGGTCTTCGCTGATCATCTCAGGAGAAACATTTGGACAATGAAAGACTGGAGTTCAGAAATGTTCCAGTACTTTAACAACATGGCACCGATAATGCTGTCCTGTGTGGAAAAATCCCGCCCTGCCGGCCCTCGCTGTCTGACCCACATCTGACTAACACAACTATATTTACAGGCACACATATAATAACTCTATAAAACATATTATAACCCTGTATTCTGTAAAGTCAAAAAAAAATTAAAATAACAGACATTGACACGGTGAAGGCACTGAAGTGATATAAAGGAATACAATTCAAATAAAGTGACCTATATTACTTTATCTGAATAAAGTAATATAGCAGAGCCGTGGCTGCCATTAGTGGCGCCGAGCTGTGCTTCAGGGGTGGACATGTCCCAAAATACTGACTCTGCTCATACTTGAGTAACTGAGATCAAATGTTGTGGCAATGCCCACCCCTACTGTACTTCATAATCTCAGAAAGTTACACTTTAGGATTTGCCTTGTTCTTGTAGCATTTAGACACATGGGAGAATTCATTTGTAGCTGTACATGTTCATACACAGAAGAGAGATCAGACACTTTCTGCATTAAGTCCAGTAATATGGAATAAATGTTGCAGATGGGATTCAAGTGTCTGTAGATAGTTAGGTAATAGTATTCGTCATAACCACCGATAAGCTGTTAAAGTATATAAAAACAAATATAGATTTCATACAAAGTGCATTTTTGGGTGATGTAAACTAATGCTCAGATTTTTGGGGGGCATCACTTTAAAGTATCCTTACTTTGCAAAAAAATAAAAAACCCCGGAAAAAAACAAAAACACTTAACAAGGCATGATCAGAGATATTATACAAACAACGATAAATGGAATTATTCTTGGGCTGTCAACATTAACGTGGATTAATCTGTCGTCATGATGAACACGATCAAAATTTTCAATGCAATTAACCCATTTGGAGCGAAAATGACTCAAAATCCCTGCATGCATCAAGGCAATTTGGGCAGTTTGCACAAAGTTTGTCCATTCTGCGCTCCAGGTGGTTTAATTGTGTTGAAAATTTAAAATTGCTTTAATCATGATGACGGATAAAGCCGCGTTAACATTAACAGCCCTAAATTAGTCATGACTTTTTTTTTTTTAAAGGTCTCCTTAGTACAGCTCTCTGAAACAATGGTTCAGTCCACGCCTTGACTTTTCTGTTCAGGGGATGAAGAAAAAAAAAAATCAACGAATAACAAAAATCATTAATTTTTACCACAGCTCTGATCAGCTGGTCATGGCTGGATCACAGAACAAGAAAATAAATGTTATTATTGTAAAGTCATCCAGTTAACTGAACATTTAAACATTAGCTTACTGCAGACTAGCATGCTTTAACACCTCCACATGGATAACACAGTAGATGGAACTCCAATACAATATATATGGTGGGAAATTACATCATAAACACAGAAGCCCACTTTCATGGCACACCATGTTACTTAAATGCAAGTTTTTCATGTAAAAAGACTGACCATGTAACAAGAGCTGAGAACAGATTAAAGAAGCTAATCATTTACTTAGCTGATTGAAGCATTTCGTGTGATTATACTAGATTATACTCTAACTATACTAGAACGCTCCTTTATCAGCTTTCAGCTGTGTTTGGAAAGTTTTTTTGTCTAGGGATCAATAAGCCTGGTCCCGTGATAAACCTGCATTAGGTAACACAATACACCTCAGCAATACAGGAGGGAAAATGCTGAAATTGACTCCAGTTTTCTTATGAAAATCCCAAACCATAAATTTACATAATCTCACATAATTTGGACATTTACAAATAACTGTCATTAAATTGATCAGATCATTTCTGATCAAGTTAATTTGTTATTAGATGAAAGTTCTTCCTTTCAAGAAAAGGGTATATCAGCGTGACCCCAAACATTTGAGCAGCAGTTTAGGTTTAATCTACAATGTAAAATCTCATATTCAGCCCTTAGACATTTTCCCTGAAGAGCACCATGGTCTTAAAAATCTTTTAATGTCTATTGGAAAAGTAAAGCTTTTCAAAAGCATGGAATGATTTCACTACACTGCGCCGCTGGATTTTTATTTGGTGGAAGCACCAATAATTTGCAACAGGAAAAGGAAGATCTGGATTATATCGACGTAGATGGAGAGTGCAGCGAACACGTACTCCTCTGGACTAATGGAGTGCTTTCTGTTTCCAATCAGTAGCTGAGTGTGATATGCCAGGAACTGCAAGACACAAACAGTTACAAAAAAACTGAGCACTATATCAACAAATACAATGAGGGCTGCTGTAAGATTTAAGGTGACTTTTCCACTTCTTTGTAGCTTTAAAGTGAAATACTTACCAGAGTGAAAACTATGGCTCCTATAGCCGCATAAAGCATGTGAAGCCAAAATATCTGCAACAACAAAAAGTCATTAAGATAACAAGAAAACCCAAGAAGGTGTCAGGAAACAGTCACAGTCTTCACAACAGCAGTAACTCACGTATTTGAAGGACAGCACGATGGCTGTAATGATGCCAGTCACGAACACGACGATACCGAGGACACAGAAAAGGCCCTGGCACTTGGTGAAGTCGACCTACAAAGAGAAATTGACAGCAGGCATCTCAACGCGTGGCCTTGAACAAACACACTGTGGAGATTTAAAGCTGATAAGCAGAAACGTGCACGCCCCTACCTTCGTCTGGAAGCAGAACACTGTGACGGCGATGCAGACGACAGCTGTGATTCCCAGTGCAAGAAACACTGCTTTTGTGTCATAGTAACTAAAACCAAAGCGCAACACACAGTCAGCAGTGAGGAAACCATCAGAATCTTTTTATCACATGAAAGGGACTGTGTATATATATATATTTACCTGGATATGGTTCCAGTCATATACGACAAAGACAGAGTCTGTTTCACAAAAAAATAAAGATCAGATATAACTACAATGAAACACTTCTTGTCCAACCACAAACAGCATAATCTTGACATGCGGTCTAACTCAGTGTCAACACAATACTGTGATAAAAGTCCCAGTGTCATGTAGGACTCCTACAAGTCCACGTGACAATTCAGGAAATAAGAATACAGAATAAAAAAACCTTTTATTATGTGACAAAATGCAGATCATAAAAGAGCTCAGTCATGTTGCTGTTTGAGCTGATAAACTGAACACTCAAACGTATCAACAGGTAAAATGCAAACAAATGTGGTGACTCACTGCTTGGCTCTGATATCAAAATTACATTTCAAGTACTGTGATAAGGCTGTCATTGGATGGAATGTCTCGCTGACAAAGACAAAAAGTGTTTCAGTATGACTTGATCCAAGTCCAGGAAACTGCTGGTAATGACCACAACCACAGGTCATACTTACAAAGAGGCCGAGCAGAATCATGTTCCATGGGAACTTCCTCCTGCAAAATAAGTTGGCTTTCAGTACAACGTTGGTTTAACACTGTTCAAGTACAAGTATTTCCTCTTAAAACATAATAAAAGCAGGCAATCACACTCACCGGGGGCCCTTGCAGCAGACCAGCACGATGTGGGTGATGAAATACACCGCGCTAAAATGTAGAAATGAATCACAAAGGTACAGTTCTTATCCATGAGTCAGCACATCACTTCGAATGATGTTACCACAGAGGGAGACTTACTATGATGCCCAGTACACAGCTGAGTTCTTCCTTACAAAAGATTTGACAGGTTGGCTGTAACAAAGAGAGGCCCAGTTAACACCAGGAAATGCTCACACACAAAGAGCCTGAGAAAGAACACAATCTGTATACTCACACAAACGTGAATATGGCGACAATGGCTGTGGTGACCAGGAGCTGACACGCCAAGATCAAATACACCTTAAAAAGAAAAAAATATTCACATTATTTTATACTCTGAATACAGAAGCTATTGGATTGGTCCAGTTTGTGTCTGACATATCTTTGTGCTCATTTGCGTATGATACAAAAAAAAAAAAAAAACTAGCAGTATGTAGTTATGAATTATACATTTTCTCAAAATATGGTGGAATCTTTTAAGCTACAATGTAACCTATAATTAGTTATTTTATGTGCTTTTGTTGTTCACTTAAAATAAATCATGCCAACACTGAGCAGGTTGGAGCTTGTCAACAATAAAAACTATACAAAACAAAAGACTATGTTGGAATCAGGATGTAGCAAACCAGGACACCAGTCCAGGAAAGCACGTTGGGGGAAGAGATTTGACACTCCACCTTTTGAAGTGGCAAAACAGTCAGTGCCAAGAGTAAAGTCAACACAGCCATTCATAGCTATCCAGTTACAAATGCATCACAAAAACTCATAGGAGACGAGATCTGGTGACCACGCATATTTAAAAGTCTTAAGACACTCCCTGGTCTTTTTCTTCAAGCAGTTCTTTACAGATTTACCAGTGTTTGGGCTTGTTGTCCCACTGCCAACCGGTGGGACAACAAGTGAACCCAGGATTCGTACAGCAGTCGCTAAAGACTGGAAGACAACATTAGTGAAAACAACCCTGTGCTTGCAAAACAAAAAAAATGTGTCGCACGTTCACACACTATCCATTTAACTTCGAGCCAGAAAGGTTGTGTACAGGAAACCCAACAAAACAACACTCAGTGACAGCTCTCAAGTTCAGTGCCAAGTAAACTTAGTTTGGCTGTTCTCCTATGCTTTCTGTTTCGCTGTGTCTTCGTTTAACTGCCCTACTGTTACAGATGAAGAAGGCACATAAGTGAAATCCTTAAAATACCAGAATCAAAGCAAGGCTGCACTCTGCCTTCTAATATCTACACCCACTTTCATCTGTTTCTAAACAGTTTAAGGGTTATCAGTTTTCAAGGCAGGGACTCGTGTAGACTAGCACACACTTGTGGACCGGCAAGCAACCAAAGCACTGACCAGAGAAGCTGAGACTAAAACACACACACAGGTTAATTCTCTTGTAAAGCTGTCATAGCTCCTGTGTATCCTTATATAGCAAAAGGCCGTCTCCTGTTATATAGTATGTATAGTACACAGATGTATAATTATTTACACTTATTATCTAATGTGCTTACAGTACAAACTGTGAAGCACTGGGTGTTTTTAAAAAGGCCATACAAATAAAGTTATTATTAGAATAACTCGTCCTCTCCCCAGTTTATGCTCTGTCATTGACCTTTCAGTCAGTGTCACAAATGTCAAATTTGGATCTAACAATAAACAGAACCTCTCACCATCATACTCTATAAAATGCTGCATGTCTTAGCCAACCCCCCCCCCCGTGCTTGGTTTGTTTCCCCTCCACAGAAGTAGTTTAGAGACTGATGCTTGTCCTCTGAGACTACTAGAGTTCTTTATTTGGAAAATTCTGCATCTGTGATGAGGCTACTTTTCTGTCTCAGTAAACAAAGCTGGATATAATGATCTTTTTCTGGTCTGCTGCTGTGTATGTGTTATCAGAATCAGAATACTTTATTAATCCCGAAGGCTTGTATATTCACTTATATAGTCCCATGTACTAGTCCATTAGAAAACCTCATCACGAGTCAAAGCTCATCCAACCATTCAAAACACATGAACAACAGCTGCAAGGCTAAAATCACTCTGGCCAGTGTTGCTGAACACATCTCAAAGAAAATTTGCCATTTTGCATAAAGAAATACATTCTTTGTAGCGCCTTGAGGCACCTGTTGTTGTAATTTGGCATATAAATAAAAATGAATTGAATTGAATTGAATACATTCTGCCAAAATTTGACTGTTAACCAGGAAATGATGTGGATTTTTTTCAAATATACATGTAATTTTCCTGACAATACAACTTTTAGCTGATAAGATAGCTCTAGGTAAGGAAAGCGTACCATCTTGGCCTACGCAAGATCTTTCCTAATGAGCACTTTTCACTTTGTTTAGCCTGCAATGACATGTCATAATTGGTGCTGTCAATCTGCCCTTTTCTTTTGGGTGTGGGTGTTGTAATGAGTCTTAAATGATTCTGAAAGTAACTTAAAAGTGTTATTAAGCACTCCTCTGGATAAATTATTGCACAGGACAGTAAAATAGGTAATTTCATGCAGATTGTGGTGCTTTACCTTTCTGATGAAGGTATGCCGAATGCTCAGACTGTCCCAATCGCTGCCACTTGCTGCAAACTCATCACCTGTATCATCAGTAGATAGAAAAGCGATCACTGACTACAAAGAGCAACAAGAAGCATTATTCATTAGGTAAACTTAATTACAATTAAAATATGCATATTTTGTTTTATTTATTAAAATTCACTTGATAGTCCACTCACAAGTGTAAAAATGAAACAAAGAAGCTCTAATGTATAACTCTATGAGACTAAGAACTCCTATAGGTGGATTTTGTTGTAATAATCCTTAACCTACATCATGCACTAGCTGACTAATGGCTCTAGTTCAATACTGGAATGATATCATTGTTAGGTGTTGTGTGAGCACACAGTAGCAGGATGCTTTCTCCTTTTATTAAAAAGATAATGTCATTAGAGGATACACGTTACAAGCCAGAGTCTTACCAGAGCTCAGGACATCTGATGGTATTGTAGGTGGAACGACAGGAGGCATGGGAGGAGGATTCGGGTAGCGAGATCCTGGATGTCCAGCAGGCTGTGGCTGCCCTGGATAAGGGCCTGGAGGGTAGCCAGCTGGCTGGCCTGGGTACAGAGGGGCATTTGGACCAGAAGGGTATGGAGCAGAGGGATAGCCTGGCTGTGAACCACCATATGATGGGAATCCATATGGAGGGGGTGGTGGGTAGTTCCCACCCTGAGGTCCATACAGTGAGCCATGAGATTCGTCGTACCCTGGTGGGTAGTGTGACATGATGCCTGTGCGGAAGGGAGGGGAGGAAATACAGTTCACAACATGCAGGGACTACATGGAGCAGAGGTAAGACAGTCGGAAGCATCACCAACATGTGCTCTTTAAGGTTTTGCTGTACACTGTCATCGTCAGTAAAAGATTTATAATGCACATTGAAAAAGTCAGGAAAAAGGGAAATAGGTACAGCAATTTATTGAAACATGGGCAAACATACATGGTATATAAGGCCGATACGGTTTTCACCTGACTTATGACCACCTTTATTCTTCATCACAACCTGAATTCTCTAAGGCAGCCTTCTTGTAATTTCACATTACTTCATTACTGTTGAGGTCCACACTCTGACAATGTCCCACTGTGCGTTTTTCTATCCAGGTATGGTTCCACTGCACTGGCAGTGTGTTCAGGATCACTGTCAGGATCACTTTTTCACTTTTTTTTGCGTTATGACATTAGCAAACTTAGGTGTCCACGCCGCCCTCCCGCCTGCCTGCCTGAAAATGCACAGTTGTGCCTTTGGCGACAACAACAGAGCTCCATTTAGCTTTAGGGCTCTGCATGGAGCCACTGTTGGTGTGCGTACACATTAAGGTCTGGGTAATAGCTGGGCTTGGGCTCCTGCCAGAGTAATTACCATGCACCTTACTGTACACACTTGGGTGTGTATCGGGTTCACAGAGTAGAAGGATTTGCTCAACACTGGTTCACAAAACCCACCACATACCCAGGAACCACCACACGGGCCCCAAAGGGAAATTTCTAATAATAACCACATGCACGCTAACATCATGCAACAACATGAGGCCCAAGTATTCCATGCTGCTGAAAGAACTGAGATGGTCAGTACACTGGGTTCTTGAGACCTAAGTGTACCTACTTTTTCAGTGTGAAACATAAAGAATTAAAAGGGCAATTTACTTCTGCTGATTTTACAAAAGACACCAAACTGCTATCTTAAAAGGCTGACGTGTTTCTAAGCACAATACAGTTTGCTCAGTTATTCGGAAAGTGCTGCATTTTCAGTGGGACTTTTAGGGAAATATACGCAGTAAAGGAATTCAAGAGCTGGCTCCATCTCTTGTTGCCATTACCTCACATACTAAGCACCAAGCAACAGGACAGAAAACAATCAATGGAAAAAGTGCTTCAGCTGATCCTTGTGGAATGAGGACAAAGCTGATTGCTTCATAGTCACTGAGACATGAGAAGGCAGCAGGTTCATATGTGTGTTTGAACAGGAGGGTGTAGCTCTAATATTTACGAAAAATACACTCATATTCAATGTATTTCATCCTCCCTTCAACCTCAGGTCATCATGTGGTTGTGGTTATTACTGTAACGTATGTCGTCTGAACACACTAACATAACTAGTCTGTTTACATTCATCTGGCATGGCACAAACACGTCACTCAGAGCAAAGCCCTGTGACTCAGAAATGCTTTTGTTACGTGAAGCCTGTCATGCGGATGGACACAGTTACAGAAGCACCACACAAGAACACTGAGAACCGGTTTGGCAAAGCTTTTAATCACTCCTTTTTGTTGAGCTTCATTATTTCTGCCTGGGCAAGAAGTCATGCATTCTTTTTTAATGCTGCCGACTCTTTCTAATCCAATACGCCTGCAACAGACTTTGTCCTTTACATTCTCGCACATGCTTTCCTGCCCAATCATGACATTTTACATTGTACACAGCAGTGAACTTTAACCTGAATGCTAACTTAAAACCTGTTTGTTATTTTATCCTGTTTTTTTATTATCAGATAAACAGATTTTTTGCATACTTCTGCTTCATTATTCTCTACATGTACAGTAAACATCAGCAGATTATTAAAATGAATTGTACAAAAATAATTAATCGAGGATGTCAGAAAATGGGAATGCTGTTGTTCAGTATTATTGAGTATTGCTTTCATTTGGTGTTCCTTTTTTGTGGTAGAACCAACATCCAGTTACTTATCCTATCTATGAATTTATGCTGCATTTAAGGTTTTATTTGTCATATCAAAAGCTGATCAAACACCAGACACCAGGGAGGGGATTTGCAATCTAGCTTAGGCTAGATAAAGCCTGTTATGCGTTTCCTGGTTCTTATAACACATTTGCCACTAAACCTAAAATTAAATGTAACATTTGGTTGCTCCCTTTTGACCCCCCCACAACATTAGATGACTAACACTGTGTAAAGGCTGGTCAGATGAAACCAGACACAGGGAGATGTCATCATACATTTGGGCAACTGTGTTGGGCATTTTTCAATTTAGCCTGTTTATGTTTAAATGTTTACGGTCAACTTCCGCAAAGCAAAACTCAGGTTTAAGCCCAACAGACTCCCAAAACAATATTTATCGGGTATAGTCCTGTTGAACGTCAGCCACTTATTATTTAACTATAACAGACTGTGCACAAGTGTGTGTGTGTGTGTGTGTGTGTGTGTGTGTGTGTGTATAGACTGGCACACTGACTAACAACTGACACGACGTCTCACACGACTCGACAGCACATCAGCGAATTAGAAATCATCAAGAGCTCCGTTGCCTTTAAGGGCGCACTCATTAACGTTATTGCTAACAGCTGTCTTCCCCGCTACGAGGGCCGCCTTTACCCGCCCTGTAACTCATCTCTGACAGCAAAAAATAAGCAACGATGTAACATTCAAAAGGAAAAAGAAGAAAACTCAGCATCAGCTGTGTCTCGTGTTTAACATTTCAGTTTTGTCGACTGAACTGAAAAAGAAAGATGGCTATCCTAAAAGCGTCTACACACAGACCCACTCCACCCAGTTACCAAACCTCCGCTAACTCCCCCCAAAAAAGCTTTTCCAGGTGTGTGAGCGAGCTCAGCCAGAACAAACACCACCACCTTCACCATGAGCGGTGTTTCTGACAGAATGGGAAGAATATAACAACATCTTACCAAATTACGAGACGTCAACCTCGTCGGTGGCTCTCAGTCCCAGAGAGAAGAAGAGCGATATCCTCCCGCTGTCACTCACAAAGCCTTAAACTGTCTTTAATGCTGTACTCCAAGTTTTAGTGTGGGGTTGTTTTATGTTCTCGATGTTGTTATTCAGAGAAGCACTGGCAGAAGTGGGCAGCTGTGAAAAGTTGTTTTTTTTCCTGGAACTGTGGAAGCAGGGTGTGGTCCGGAGGAATCTCTCTCACACACACCCACATCGCGGACAGCGGGGCCCGAAAGGCGCTGACTCATTTTCAGCACTGGCGGTGTCACGTTACTGAATGCACGCGCTCTCCTAAAGTGCCCTCTGCTGCTGGCGCGCGAGTCTTCCACACTTTGCAGAGTTCTGACTCCTTTCACCTGATATGAGCTGTTATTTGGACTCTGTAGTAAACAAGCTCATCAAGTGTGCTGAACTTCTCTCAGGCTGATGAAGGCCAGCGTTATGACGTGAAAACACGTTTTATAGGCGCCCTCTGCAGATAAGCTCATTCATGATTTGACAGGAAAAAGATATGCCTGTTTAAGTATTATAGAGTACTGTAAAAATTCTCTAGTCACTCTTCATTTCTTTATGTTTTGCTTCCAAGGAACCAGGATTTGCTTCTTCTTTTTTTCAAAGCGGTCTTAAACAATAATCATTGGCTGCTTCTTCAATCATTTTTAGTCCAATTCTTTTATCTGATCTGAGGATGTTTTTCCTTTATCTTTAGGCACTTTCCAAAAACACATTTCTTCAAATTTATCGGATACATACTGTCAGTCCCTATAAAAGTAGTGGACAGAAGACGATGTAGCGGGCCTTTAAAAACTATCTACAGCAGGTGAACAGTATATGAAATTCATGTACCTAATAAATATGAAGAAAATCTAGCACCTGAGAGATCTGGCCCTTCAGTTTATCCAGCTACTGTCCACTTAAGTCTCATCAGACAAGGTCTTCGTGGAAGGGTGGCTGTCAACAAGCCATTCTTAAAGGGAAACGGGAAGAATGGGTTGAGGCATTCCAGATTGCACAAGACCTGCAATGAAATCAGTCCAGCTCTTATGCAGTGACGGATCCAAATGTAAAACTTTTGGTGTGTGATTCTTATATAATGCTTTTTTCTTCTTTGAGCGCTCAAAGTGCTTTATGCAACCTGTCTCATTCACCTGTGGTTGTCACTGTGTACAGAGGTCAAGAGAGAGGTACAACACCTGCACTCATGTATATATCATGTATATATCTATCTACTTAGCACTTTTAATTCTTATTCTTATTTTTATATTTTTATGACAGTATGTTGCACTGAAGCACCGCAGCAATTTCCTAATGTTGTAAACCTGCTCAACATCTGGCAATAAACCCTTTCTGATTCTGATTCTGATTCTGATTCTGAACACTGGTCTATATGATGTATCGCTGTCGTGGTTTGAAGCAGCATTTTAACCAGTACCTTATATAACCTATTACACCTCAGCAGCTCCTTTACCTGTAATGTTTATTTTTGGCAGTTGCTCAAATGTTAAGAAGTGGTGTAAGAGTGTAAGATTTGATTTCATGATTTTTAGGTGAAAATCAATTTTCTAGAGTTTGGAAAACACCAAATAAAAAAAAATTCCTATTTATATTTGAGAAATGACAAAAATGTACCATTTCATTTGCCACTGTGGATAATTTTTATTCAGCTCATAATTACAAAAATCACATTTATCAAACCAAACACACACACAGTGTAAACTGTAATGTGAATCCGGGAATTGTGTAGACATGCAGTGTTGTATTTGGTCACAGTCGGGTCATACAAATTTGAGGACGAGCTTCTTGGTGAGAGTGTAGTTGGGCTGTGGCATTTGTTTGTGGGATAAATACTCTCCTTTGCTGACCTCCCTGTTCACACGTGTCAGGACAGTGAGGATATCGTCCATCTCCTGTCTGGAAGGAACACACGTGAAACAAAAAGGATTCATCTTGGATAATTTTAACAAAACACGCAGCTCATGCCAACACCATGTCTGAAAGCACCAAAAGCAGGAAGACAGAAATGTACAGAGATTTGATGCATTTGATTTGTCTTCCCTGATGACTTTTGAGCCTCAGAAAATGGGTGCAACTTCAAAACAGTTAAGACTGTGCTTTTTGTAAAACCCCTTGAATAAAAGCACAAGGTCTGATTGTGTGAAAATGTATTGAGGCGCTCTACAGAGGAAAAACTACTACATTTGTGTCTTTGTCCATAATTCTATGGACCGAACTGTATATAAACTGTGTATAAACAAATTTCCCACGTGTGGGACTAATAAAGGTTATCTTATCTTATCTTATCTTATAACAGAAATTACATTAAAAAAAAATCTACTTTGTAGGAAACTACTGCACTATGACCTTCCCATATGTCAGTAGTACATATGGGCCAGAGGGGCCGATGGCGCGATATGGCAGCCTCGCTTCTGTCAGTCTGCCCCAGGGCAGCTGTGGCTACAACTGTAGCTGCCTCCACCAGTGTATGAATGTGAGAGTGAATGAATAGTGGAATTGTAAAGCGCTTTGGGTGCTTTGAAAAGCGCTATAATCCAATCCATTATTATTATTATAGTATGGTCTGCCATAAAGAAACTAATGACTTCAACTCACCTTCTTGCTGCTATTGTCAGCTGCTTGCACAGCTCCTGGATGTAGATAGATCCCGTGACTGTGTTTCGAAATGATTTAAATTCCTCCACAGTGGCCATGCCGATCAGAAAGTCTGCTCGTTCAGGCACTGGCACTGCCTCATCAGGGATTGAAGCGTCTGATTGCAGTGCTCCTTTGTTTTGCTTCTCGTCCTCTCTGCTGCTGGGATAGTATCCTTTCTGGTATTCTTCACCTTGACAGGCTTGAATGAAGAAGAGTTTGGGCTTCCCTGCCAAGGTTGAGGCTCTTCCACTTGTAAAGGGGTTCGTCAGCTCTTTCAGGAGCACCTTTCCCCCATCAGTGCCAAAGACACACCCTTTTTCTCCATGTGAAAGAACGCACACCACCTTAAATCAGAGGTAGATATATGTTTTATTATTTATACTAACACTACTACTGACATTGTCGATGTAGCTGCTGTTACAATCACAGAGAGATGCACTACATGGTGACATTTTCAGAAATGTGCTGATCCCAGCTAAGACCTTTTTGAGAAGACAGATACCACATATCTGCACAGTAAATATGAAACAGTAGCTGGCTCATTTACTAAAGAAAAAAAATGTAAATGTAATATTAATAAGTTAGGGTTTTATGGTAAAGTATTTGCAGGTTACATTTAGCCTCAGAGCCTGCTGCTTGTATTCTGTATGGCTGTGTTGCCAATCTTCTCAGATATCTCTTATTTAAAAAAGAAAAAAATTCAAAATAAGTGTAAATGTATAAAATGCATGAAGTACTACAACTCTAAAGGTGAGTGACTACGCACCAAGGCATCATGATTTGTAAAATTAATCCTGCCAAGATCATTTATTTCCTTCTTCATCTGCTCTGCAGTACAGTTGTCGTGTATCTCCACTTGAAAACCTAAGCGAGTGAACACTTCTGTCAGAGTATCTGTGTCAGACAGAAAAGAAGCAAAAGATTATAAGGATTATAAGTACATTACATGGTCATGGCATACGTATATATGCATTAATTGTTACAGGGCTCAGGAGCTTCCAGATAAAACAGTCATAGATAAATCAGGTCATTGTTTAAAGGCAAGAACTGTACCTGCATCCTTCTGAGTTCCTTTTCGATTACTCAGATTTGTTCCTGTGAAGATCTCATTGTTGAAGACCACGCACAGACCACGTGGGTTATGAGTCAGTGTGTAGTAGTCTGACTACAGGACACAAACACAGCAAACAGGCCGATCATAAATGTTACTGATGTGACAAAAGAATGAATGAAAGCATGAGAGCCTGTGAATGGATTACCTGATCAGGAAGAGAGGTGGGATTTGTTTCTAGTTGTGCATCAGTGTTAATACTCTCTCTTCGATCTAAACAAAACATTACAACAATGTAAACATGTATATCAATCATGAGTATGATAAAAATAACAAAAAACATAAGTGTGACAACAGAAGGTTTAACAAATAATAATCACAAATACATTTTAATAGAGACACCTACAGTTGGGCTGAGTTTCAGTTATAGACAGTGGCTCATGGGTCTTCTGTGGGAATAAAACAAAGCAGTCAGCAAACTGACAAACTGCAACATTAACTGCTCAGAAACACACATTTACAGACACACATATACCTCAATATCCATGCTGACATCAGGGGGTAACGTGAACTGCTGCCGTTGCTGACCGCCTCCTGTAACGATCACAATCATTTGATGGTGTTACCAACACATTCAATTTCCACATGTATGTAATATGTACATGTGCGGGTATATGGAAGTGGATCCTATACTTTGTGTGTACTCCTCTAAAGTAATTGCCAGTTGTTGATCACACTCTTGCAGTGCTTTATGTAGCAATCTAACATCTGTGTCTGATAGTAAAGCAGATTTTTCCATTTCTGCAAACACGTCCAGCGGTGTCTGGAATGAAAAGACAGAAAGTTTTTAGTTCACAGAGGCTGTTTGTGGGACAGTCATCATCTCTGGTGCCATCAAATCCACAACTCGGTTTCCATTTGCATCAAATGCAAAGCACAGAAAATAATACTTAGTGGAGATTTTAATTGAATTTAAGAAAAATACAAAACAGTGAGATTCCATATTACAGAAATTCAACCAAAGTAATAGACATTATTATTTACAAATAATCTATGCTGAATTCAGAAAGTTACTTGTGGGACTCCTCAAAGTTCAGTGCTCAAACCTACACTGTTCAAACGGTATGTATATAAATTTATGTTGTTCTGGGATAAAAAAAGTGAAGCAGCGTTTCAATACAATTTAAAGGGAATTGTAAGTTTTTAAATATGAATAAATTATCACTAACCTATAGCAAAATAAAGAAGAAGGATAATTATATAATAACAGGACAATTAAAAAACAAATTCCAAATAACGATGAATAACAGTTAAACAAAAGAGGTGTAAATAGATGGAAATTGACACCACCAAAAAAATTTATCTTCAATTACAAAATTAATTGTTCCTTGTTAGTTTCACATAGTAAGGATGTCAAACTCATTTTGATTTCAAGTGGGCCTGACCAGAGAAACACACCTTTCTGTCAGTGAAAAGACATTTAACTAATTTCAACAGCATATCTCAGTTTTTCTACACGACACAGAAATGCTGCTGTGGTAATCTTTCACCATGACTGTTTGTGTTTAAATTCTAAAAAATAAATGTGTCAATTTTCAGAGAAAATTCTGGTAGTTCGTTGCCTCGTTGCCCTGACTGGCCTGTAAATAGGAAACAAGAAATGTGCTTTTTTGTGTGGACGCACAAGAAAACAACATCCAAAAACCTTCCATATTTAACATTGAAAAAACAGGAACTTTTCTGTTTTTTTAAATAACGTAATTAATGTGGTGTACTAGGGATGGTCACCAGAGAGATGTGTATGGGTAGGAAAAGCCGAAAAATATATTAAATTATAGTTAAAAAGAATTTAGGCCTTGCTTCACATTTTCTAAAGCTGCCTAATGGGCAGGATTGGAGTCTTTTCTCAGACTGATTCTGGACCGCAGGCTTTATGTTTGACACCCCTGTACAACATCAGAACAGTTAGAGGGATATCATGTGTTTGCTGATATATTCATCTCAGCATTTATGCATTTATATAAAAAAATAAACAGGAGAAACACCCTTCACCATATAACGATGGCTGATGTTGTATAGTTCGTTCTGCAGAAGGTACTCTAGTTATATGTTAGTTACACACATGTTGTGAAAGCTGCAAACACAACAACCAGCTGATCCAAGCAAAGTTGGGCAGAGTGTAAACAAGTAATCCATGACCTCTTATGACAATAAAAAAATAAATCTGATTTTAGCAAGGACTGTAAATAACTACATTTAATAAATAGTATGGAAATCTGTTTATGTTTCATGTGTCTGGAAAGAAATCCGCATTGGTTGCACTTTAGCTGCATGCAAAAATAAACAAATCCAGTTTTCCTGCTTTTACTTTTTTTTTCCTCTTTAGAAGAAAACTCTTGAGAATCGATTAGTTTAAGCCAACCAACAGACTTTCAGTAAACTGCATGCTTTTATGATATCACTGATCTCAACTTTGCACTGATGATGTACAAAGCACAAAATAATAAACTGTATTCAGAGGCTGGTAGTTTCCACTTGAACTTCAGTGTGTGAAAAGCCGCTGTAAACAGTACTCAGTCTATTTGACAGAACATTTCAAAGTAAAATTACCAGTTAACTACTCTTAGTAGTGGAAGTGTGTTCTTTACTGTGCTTACAAAATGAAAGGAAAAGTCATTACATGCTGATCACAGTGAAAACAATCTAAATGTCAACTGTACAGCTAGCCTTTGATGTTCAGTAAAAAGCTTCTCACTCAAAAGCAGAAATGAAAAGGTGGATTGGTGTGTTCTCACCTTGGACAATTCCATTTGTCTCCTGCCCAGCTCGTCATTCAGTAGAAACTTCAGCTTTTCAAAGTTCTCTGTAGTGAAGCCATTGTATATAGAATACAGGGTCTTTCTAATGGTCAGAGAAAAACTTTTGATATATTACTATTCCTATGCTGCATGCTGTACTATTAAGATAAAAACCGAAAGCTTTTACCTGTAGTCTGACAGGACAGGACTAGCATCTGTTTCCTCTGGCGGTCTGCTGTCTGTCTCCAAGACCCTGAGGAGATCTGCTCGATGGATGGTGTAGAGCAGCTGCCTGAGGAAGGCATCGTTTTGCAGCAGACCTTTTTCCTCTAATCTCATGAACAGGTCTTTTGCATCCTTAATCTGTAAGGAAAAAAACCCGCTCTTGAACATGAATATCCTAGGGCGTCATACTGTCAACGTGTTATTTAAAACAATTTTCCACAAACATGCTAACAAAACAAGTGTAAACACATTACAAAATTTGCTATGCTCACGTTCTCCAGGCGTCTTCTGGTGACTACATCACGGCATAAGAAGCAAAGTTCTGCCACTTCAGAAGAGTCCAGGCCCTCATCTATGTGGGACAAAGTCAGCCTGTCCATCACGGCCTGGTCCTCAGCTCACAGTGATCTGCAGCTTTTATTGCTAACAGAAAACAAGTGTGCATGTTTTGATGGAGCAAAAACTGAAGTATTCAAAAACTTCATGCATTGCAAACAAGCAGTTTTACATTAATGACTAAAGATCATGGCTAGAATGTTAAAATAATGACAACAATAATAATAACACCACACCATACACGATAAGATGCCATTACTGCCCTACGTAGAAGCACCGCTATACTGTATGTTTTTACAGGGAAACACAGTAAGATGACTACATAGAGAACTTTGTCTTCCATCGCTGACCTTTCAACAGCGAACTGTTATCTTGATCATTATTAAATGGCACAGAGCTTTGGATGTTAGGCCACATCATCTCTGACTATCCAAACAAACAAACAAACAAACACCTGCAACATTTAAATGTTATTTACAATTTCCTATGAAAGCCTGGTTTTAAATTGTGTATTTGCATGGCAGCTTATACGTGACGCGGTGTCTTTCAGTCCTTCACGGTTTACTTTATTTCATGTTATTTTGGCCTCTCAATGCGTTCCTAGTAATCCCGTGTAGTCCCATGAAAAGACATCTGCGTGATACGACAGAGTGACGTCACTAATACTACCCAACCCACCCCCAGTTTTGTTTCTCTTGACAAAAACGAACATTAAAAAGTTTTAAGTCAATGTTACATAACGTGGCCCAGAGTTTACGCTAACACTTTACGTCAGGTGAACTAAATTACGACGCTGAAACTTACCACCGCTGTCTCTCGCTGTTAGTTTACAGCTCCTTAGCGAAATGGGCGCGTTTTGTTAAATGCGAGGAAAATAACCCTTTAAACAAATGAAACAAAAAACTTTTTGGGAGCGAAAAAAATGCTGAAATATGTTTCAATGGCTTTTATTTCCGCTTTCTGTTAGAGCCGCAAATTCTTTCGTTTTCAGAGCAAGCGCCTCACGTAACTGGGTGTGACGTCACGGTATAGGAAGTTGAAGTTGAGTGTCGGGTGCTGGGTAGAAAATTTAAAAAAAATAAAGGCCACATAGGCCACATTCACACACAAACTATAGCGTTAGTGAGCTGACCAATATATTTTTCGCTTCACACTTGGCTACATGAGTTTACTAAGCTCAACTACAGCACATACTGGCACGTCTTTCATAATAAAATCCGTTTGTTTAGCATTGTAAACCTTTATTTTGAAAACTCCCATGCTTCTTTATTTTTTCTTAGACACATACATATCACTGTTGCCAACTTAGCGACTTTGTCGCTATATTTAGCGAGTTTTCAGACCCCCTTAGCGACTTTTTTTCTGAAAAGCGACTAGCGACAAATCTGGCGACTTTTTCTGGTATTATTGGAGACTTATTTATGACGACTTTTTGACGTGAAAACGCATATCGCTCTTACTAGCAACAGGCAGCGGTGCTACCTTGGGCACCTCACCCGTGCCAAAGCGCTCACAGGCGGAGGATAGTCCTCCCCCAGCTGCTATCAGGGCAGGAGACCTGTGATATCATGAGACAACACCTGTGCGTCCAAACGGCAAATGAATCGCGCATGAGCGAAGCCGCTGCTCCCGCACTGACTGTAACGCAGTCAGTTCTTCTTTTATTATGCTGTTTTGTGGATCACAAGGTTTAAAACTACTTATAAACGCACACTCTCACACATAAAGTAACTCCACCAGAGTGCCAATTTCGGGTCACTTTTGCCGGTCCAGGCCTGGATAAAGGAGCAGGGTTGGAATTGTGACATTAAAAAACAATAATTGCTAAAATAAATTTAATTTGCAGTTCTAAATAAATTCAAACTGCATTTAGGACGTTTTTTACTCACCTTATGTCTCTACCACGATGTTATTTTTCTCTCCAACATCGTAGGTTACAATTACATTAGCATGACCAATTATGCAAATTAGGCGATGACGTCATTTGGCGACTTCTAGCGACTTTTAGGACAGCCAATAGCGATTTTCCTTACTGAGGAGTTGGCAACACTGATACATATTTATCAGCAGAGGGCTTTGCCCAAACGTGTACAAGAAACCCAAACTACTGAAACTGAAAAAAAACCCAAACATTATTTATCTGTCTTTTACTGGAAAGATCACAACGTTTGAGTTTTGATCGTTTGTGTTCTTCTCCACCAAATGTCCACAGATACAACTAATAGTCAGTCACTCGGAATAAAAAACAAAATAACTTTCTAAATGTCAGTGAAGATTATTCTCATGAACAAACATATATGAAGCTTGTAAAGAGACAGTTTGTGAGCATGTGATAATGTGACTAGAGGGACTGGGCTTCCTGGTCTGCGTCTGCAGGATGATTGGAGGCAAAAGGGGTGAAGTACTCTCTGGCAAACAGAAAGACGTCGTCTGGTTTCCTCAACAACAGCAACTGCAGGAAGTCAGATATTAGTGCTCGAATCTCTGGATGCTGTCTCAAGTATGAGGAGTGGTCGGCCTTAAGCTCTTCCTGCCAAAACAAGACATAAATACACATTCATTTTCTGCTCAGATGGTCAGTAGAGTAATGGAAGTCTAGTATTAATCTCCTGTTGCACATGACCGGCTACCTTTCTGTCCAGAAACTTAGAACGCATCTGCATGTCTTCCTCCCACACAAGGGGGATCTTCTTGAAATCTACTGTAAAATTACAAATACACAAATATCACTGAATCTTTCATTGGAATCATACCTCTTATGTGTGAATATGTGTGTGGGGGATGTGTGTAACCTTTTTCTGCCTTTGATGGCAACTCTAGAAGTCTCATGGTGACTGGTGACCCCACCTGAACTCTGGTCACCAGATGCCTGATCAGAGAATGTAACGAGTCAAATTGAAAGCACTAGTCTAACACATAACAGCAATAATAGCACTTACTTGTTATTCAGAAACTGCTTGAGTTAAACCAGAAAGTTCTCATGTATCACCAATATTCTTTCGCATACAAAAATCAGATGTGTCCTATTCCGTAGGTATATCTACACTTTATGGGAACCTTTCCCTTCAAAATGATCATTTTTAGAAACTGAATAGTTCCTAAGATGTCAAGGACACAAAGCAATTAACTATTCTACTATAGCTAATGTTATAGTTTGGACCCACAAAGAAGAAGCATCAATGGCTCCATTAGCAGTGGTTAATAGTTTTGGCTAACATGTGAAAGATCTGTAGTTTAAGACCAGGAGGTGACATAAATCACAAGCAGGGTTGTACCAGGAAGGATGCCAAATCAAACATGTGGGAAATAGTAGAAATTCTTCTTT
>NW_024583319.1:6713-8048 GCF_018398535.1 Haplochromis burtoni | reverse complement strand
CCCATCACGCTGCACCATGTGACACCTCTTGTCCACACTATGGCCCTCAAGCTGAGGAGAGAAGTATAGAAGCACATCAAAGGTGCAATATTTCCACTTAATGCATCTGCTGAGCTGAGTGAATGTAAAAAGAAACAGCCCGGAAAGGATTCAGCGACTCACCTTGACATATTCATGGTGATCTTCCTCCAGCACCTGCAGGTCAGTCGTTAGGTAGGCTTAAACAGAGTAAAGGGTATGAAGAGAAATACTAACAACAGGAAACAGCAAAGATCAGTTTGTCCTAGCATCCTCTGCCTGCTGTCACCTGTCACTGCTGTCCCACAGGGGCAGTCATCAATGGCTCCGTGGCTCTGAGCATGAAGCATCATGCATGGCTGCTCTCTCCGGGCAAACTCCACCGTCACACTGAACTCCCCCAGCTCTCTCCCCCCCTCTGATACAGTCACCAGCGAGTCTGCAAACACACACTTCTGCAGCTCGGCAGGCTCTGAGAAGTGAAGGGACACAGAAGGTAAAGCCAAAGTGGACAGATTCAAATATCTGTAATGATTTCACGGTTTTTTGCTTTTCAGGTAGTTTTGGACTCAGCTGTTTCCTACCGACCATATTAGCCTAAATTGGATGCGAACTCACCGATGCCGGACATGAACGTGACAGCTTCGTCAGAGGCTTCCAGCTCCTGTCGGTGTTCAGGTCCTTCAGTCCCCGCTGAAAAACCCACAGCAGTCTGTTCACCCAGCGTGGCTTCCATCTTTAAAACAGCCTGAAAAGTGTGTGGGAGCAACTTCACAGGACACTCGCCTGCCTCGACAGACAGTCTGTCTGGGTAATTTTATGCAAAGCAGTCTTATCCCACACTTTTCCTGCTTAGCATTTTTCTGCTACGGAAGGGAAGCTGACGACCAAATCTCTGTTGGCATGGCAACGACGCTGGAGTACCGTAAAGACCATTGTATGTGTGAATTGTAGGCTGACTATTCACCACCAAATCTAGAGGAAGGAATTATACAAAAATAGAGGCGCTGTACATAAGCTAATAAAAAACAAAACAAAGAACACTGATTACTATTCCTCCTAAAAACCAGCAAATAATTTTTGTGAATTAATTTACTTAAGTCTGAGATCTTTACATCAAGCAAACAATTATGCAATACAATATATAATAGTGAATTCAGATCATAATTCTGATTGCAAAAGCTGCTAGACAGAACAATCTCAAAAACAGTCCTACTGTACTGTCAGGAGGACATCCTGGGCCACATTTGTGGGGGTCAGTCTAGCAGGCAACATGCTTACTTTTCAAAATGATGGCCATTTCACATGTTATAGCAA
>NW_024583319.1:3386-4907 GCF_018398535.1 Haplochromis burtoni | reverse complement strand
GCTCCTTCAGCTGCTCACAAAGAGACTGAACGAACCAGCTTCCATCGACTGTCTGTCTATTTGCAGCATGATCTTCAACAGTGGCCATGGCAACCAGAACATCAGCTTCCTCAGGGATGGTCGATGGTGAAGTATCATCATCAGTCTCCATCAGCTGCGCTCCACGCTGTATGTTACTTCCTTGGCAGGCCTGGATCAGGAACACTTTGGGCTTACCGGTGAGGACTGACTGGTCACACCCCCTGAACTTTCGGGTAATTTTTTTAATGGGGAGGGGTTTCCTGTCAGTTCCCAAAACTACACCCTTTTTTCCGTGACTCAGAATAGAGCAGATGAAAGCATCACCGTGCTCAAGGACCTGCTGAGGATCAACAAAGCTGCTGCCATCCCACTCTTTAAAGTTGAACTTCTGCAGCTGAGACATGTCTGCCAGGGAAGGAACAAACGTCAGTGCCTGATCCATCTGATCCTTGTTCAGGTCTTCACACATCAGCACTCTGAAGCCCAGCCAGCTGAACACCTCTGCCAAGCTTTCTGCAAAAAATGTAATTAGAGAAAAATATTTAAGCACCAGATACTAACAAGAAAGAATAAAAAATCTGCCCCTGAAACTTACGGGCGTCTTTATGTGTCCCTCTTCTCTGTGAACCATCCTTGAAGTTGTTATTGTTTATGATCACGCAGAGGCCGACGGGCCGGCTAATGATTTGATAAACATCCTACAGAGTGGACACCAAGATTTTACATGTGTTACTACAGGATGCGTAACCACAGAATTTCATCTACATATCTGTCTCAAGCGATGTCACAAGTGTAGGAGGCTGTTTCTGCATCAGCATCTTACCTGTGACATATTCCCATCTTGTGGCAGAACATGTGAGGGAAGAACAATAAAACTGAGGTAAACAACCAAACACAACAGGAGACACAGTGTTTCTATACTGTGTTACGTGTGTGTTACCGTGCTGACATGAAGACACTTGGACAGGCTCGGATAAAAGGGGGGTACAACTCAGCTGTAAACTCGCCAGCAGAGGGAAAGTTTCTTTAATGGCGCCATCGGTTTGCAGGAGGTTCAGGAAGTCTTTGCATTTATCTTCTCCTTTATTCATGATCTTATCCACAAGCTCAATGACGTGTGTCTCCATGTTTATGTTGTTGATGCGTTTAAGATTCTCGTAGTCCCACTGAGTGGTCAGGTTATTCTCATAATCTTTGTTGAGAATTAGCCCGGAGTCTCCAGACAGAAACTCATGAATGGCTGTTTTATTGCTCCTCATTGCATTTTGGGCCGACATGCTGAATCTGCGCTAAAGGAAAGAGAGCTGATCCCAAACACTAATGTCTATGAGAATGAATCAAATCAAATCACTTTTATTGTCACATCACATGTGGAGGTACACCATATGGTCAGAAGGCCCGGTGGTGGCAGCCTCGCCTCTGTCAGTGCGCCCCAGGGTGGCTGTGGCTACAATGTAGCTTGCCATCACCAGTGTGTGAATGTGTGGATGACTGAATGTA
>NW_024583319.1:0-1749 GCF_018398535.1 Haplochromis burtoni | reverse complement strand
CCTATACAGCTTGGAGTAAGACAACATGCATGAAGAGGATGATGTGGACAAAATACTCATTTGCCTAATAATTCTGCACTCCCTGTATAAGAATGGGTAAATCAAGATTTTATAAAGTAGTTTAACTACAGCTTACTATCATACTAATAGTTGCACATTAAATTACATTACACAAAACGTAATTCTCTTATGGTCAGCTGGAACTTCTTCTGGCCTTGAAAACAAAACCTTGTTCCTTCTGGGAAGTTTGTTGTATTCTGTTCTGACTATCAGCCGTCAGAACGAAACTATCTCAGAACAAACTCGGAAGTGACTCTCAGATCCTATAATAACGACTACATGCTGTACAAAAGTGCCCTGTACTTCTCGACAGCAGGAATAACAGGTTTACAGCCTTTGGTGTAGCACTGAAAGAGGCTGTGCTGCAGCACGGAGACATCACTGCACCACATGACTATGCAAAATGTGCGTGCCCATACATGATCTTTGAATTGTAAATAATGATTAAACAAACAAACAAAAACTACATTTTAAGCAAGAAATTTCAGGAGCACATTGTATATACCACGACAATTTCTTTGGTGAAGGCAGACCCTTTGTATATATGTATACTATATCACGTATCTGCCAACCTGCCTCAGACTCAGGGGTTCCACTCCCATCGCCCCATTCCCAAACTCCTGACACTGAACAAGCCCCACTGGTATCTGAGGATGGAGGTTAGTTGTTTTTTTTTTAAGTCACAAAACGTGGAATTGTTTAAGGACAATTGGAAATGTTTTTTTACATACTATTTTTTTGTAATAATAATATATTATCATTATTTTAACTCCATACTGAAACTCCACCTACCTATTAAAGTAGAAGAAGTCACTGCAAACCTTTTCTTAAAACTTAGGAAAGAAACTTCATATGTACTTTTTAATATTTTTAACTTTATCCATTACTGGATGAATTCTTAATAATTAAGAAACAATTGAAAAGTTTCAAAAATTTAACTGTAACATTGGCAATAAAACATCAAAATCATATTGCTTTCATTTGGCAGACGTTTGACCCCAAGAGACTGACCACTGGACCAGGTAAAATGCTCTCTTTAAATGCATTAGACAGGGGCTGTAAGATTGCAGAGACTCTTCGGCTACCAACCATACTGTCTTTTTTAGAGTAAATTTTTTTTCAATTTGAGTAAAATTTACTCAGTGAATTTTACTGTGCATAAACATAATGAAACCAGCCATACTATCAAAAAGGCACAAAAACTCTAAATTGCATAATTACAACAAAGTCGGGGTTAAACATAAAACCTAAAAATAACAAATTGATAGCAGAAAAAAAGCCCTTGTACCCGAAATAACTCCATGAAGGTTTAGTTTCCCTCTCACTCTGCAGCCAGTAATGCTACTTGTAGGTGTGGTAGGTCTGTTACCCAATTTCCTTCGGGCTCAATAAAGTTTTATTGAATTGGTTTGGATCTAAAAGAATGTGCAACACACGACGTTTGAGGTTCACTTGTGATTACACTTCAGCTGAACTATCAACAGTGCATGCTTTAAGCTTGACGGGCACTACAGCAGAGGTGGGCAGTAAAGAAGTACAAATATTTTGTTACTATACTAAGTAGAGTTATCTACTTGAGTATTTTTTTGTGGCAACTTTTTACTTCTACTTCCTACATTTTCAAACCCGGCTGATTACTTTTGGCTTGACATTTTTGAAGGGAGTTATTATTTCATCAGTGTGAGCCTT